>NC_051276.1:17174973-17357473 GCF_015220745.1 Sebastes umbrosus | reverse complement strand
TGCTTTAACTGTCATGGAGTAGTGCACAGGGATGTAGAAAGCAGACGGACGATTGGTAATGATCTCCTGGCTCTCTGCCCGTACTGCTCTTTAGAGTGCAGACTTTCTCTTCCCCCTGCAGGATTTAATTAAGATATTGACATAAATGCATTCCTGGACGAGGAGCCTTGCTCGTCTTAATCAGCATTCTCGCCATCACCTTTTCTGTTCTTAACCTGTCTTTTGTTTTCTGACTTTTACATTTTACCTATTCCAGGTCAAAATGTACTTAAGCAGCATTCCCTTTTTATCTATTTGTCATTGTGCCTCTCTCTGATTTCTTCGTCTCCTGTCAGATACTGCCACTGAAGCTCAAGATGGGAGGCATTCTAGCAGGAGTCTGAGATCGTCACAGGTCTCCCCCTTGATTGTTGAGCCCTCCACACGCTCAAGAGCCTCTCATGGTAAATTGAATTAACAGTACAAAAAAACAAAATGGTTAGGTCTGATATCTAATTGTATATTTATTTCTTGTGATATCAAAAGAAATACAGATACCACCCAATTGCAATGTGGTCTAATTTTCTATTGATATTCTGTCCGTCTGCTTTTCTTTTTTCTTTGCCTTCCAGCTGAGGAGACGGCAGGTCGGTCATCTAGCAGGGCGTCGGTGCTCTCGAAAGCTCCCTCAGACAGGTTACAGATGGTGTCTCAGAGGTCTAGGCCAAACAGCCCACACCCCCTCGAGTTCGATGTGACAGAGATGTTTATCTCGGAGGAGAACATAAGCAAGATGGAGAACATTCTGGACACGTGGAGCAACAACCTGAAGGTTAGTCTGCTCCTCATACTGTAGAACTGTCCTTCCACAATCCATCAGTTTAATGGCTCTGATTGGCTGCCTGCTTGAGAGCTTACCATAGATAATGTTTCATGGCTATATATAGGGCTTTGACATGGCTGAACAATAATAATAGCTGCGGTGTGTTTACAGCAAAATAGACGCATGCTGGCAGGTTTATTCTTTCTTTTTTATTGTTTCCTTAAGAAAAATGACTACAGGAACCTAAACCATAACAAATAAATCATATGTACATATAATAACAGATAGTAACTGTAAATTGAAAACAAAGTTTTCAAAAACAAGTGAGGAGAAAATATGGTAATGATGATAATAAAATAATAATATTCATCAAATAAAGTAGGAAATTTAAATAAAAAAAATGTATAATAAAAATAAAATTTAAGAAATAAAAAACAAATTAAAAATAATAATAAAGAAACATAAATACATGAAAATAAATTAATAGATTAAATAAATTCACACACCAGATCCCCAACATCTACTTATATTCCTGTGGTGGCAGGTTTATTCTTGATAAAATGAAACGAGAGTGCAAAAAGTTTTGCACAAGTGGTTCAGTCTGTGGTAAAGTGTCAACAGTGCATTACTCAAGCCTTTGAAGAGCAATCTGGAAGGCAAATGTTTCTGGCACAGAAATTTTAGTGTTACTGCACTTCATTTACACACTTAAAATATTGCATGGTGGAAAATGCTTAAATGTCACTGACACTGTTAGTTTCAGCTGATATAATGATAAATAATGCATACTCTATGTGTACAAGCAACTGAAATCTGCATAGTAGGTTTGTATTAACATTTCCCATCCTCATGCAATGAGACAGTTAGACTGAGATGGATTAAATGCAAGAAATACTGTGGACAATTTCCGTAAGTGATGGTGAGGAAGAGACCAGAGATTATAAAGGGAATGTAAAGTCTCAGGAAGGCTTATGAAGAGGATGACAGCTCTCCTCTTCATGGAACCAGTGACCTTTTTTAATGTGTCTCCCAGTGGAATGATTTTGGAGGAGGTGAGTGCCTGGACGTGGGTGTCCTTCCTGCCCTTTTCTTCTAATGTTGTACAGCTCATTCATGGAGGGCAGGTGACAACCAGTGGCCAGCTAAGTGGTGCTGATAAAAGGGTTTGACCTAGGAAAAGGCAGAACCCTGGACTGTAGTTGAGGAAGTTGAGACTCTTTCATTTCTCTTGACCGATAGAATTGGTTGCTTGTCTGCTGTTATAACTTCCAAATGGGGCAAACATGGTCACAGTTGTGGATGTTGTTTGATCCTGTTGAACTTTAGTTCAGGTCACAATTGAACCATTTACCTTTAAAGCCAAATCTTCGCTATACTTCTGCATTAGTGTGTTCTGGAGGCTGCATGTGGTAGCCTGTTCTAGACCTCTGAAATCATCTGGCACATCTGTTCATCTAATTTAAAAATGACTGAAGATATGTGTACATATGTCCATATTTACTTAAGCAGTGTAATGAACACACTGTGACTGTCCCATCCTCTCTTTCCCTAATTAGTCAAATGTGCTGACTGAGCTCAGGAAGTGGAAGCTGGCCTCGATGGAGCAACACAAACTGGAGATAAGGAAAGAGAGGGAGAGGTATGCAGCCCAGACAGCTGGCCTGAGGTCAGAGCTGGACAGCCTGAAGGGGCTGCTTAACACCTATGAGACTTCAAACCAGAGAAAAGATGAGGTGACTACATGTGTATTTATTTGCTTTCTGCTGTACATAATGTGCGGGTTGGTTGAATGTGGATTAAGTACCTGACTGAGATTTAATTTCCGGTCATTTCCATTGTTATGACATTTCAGGGTAGGACTGGGTGGGCTTAATCCATGTCTAAGATATCAGCTCCATATCTATATCTTATGCTGACTTGCTCATTCTGTCTCTCATTCTTATGTACATTTGGAACTTGAAAGAAAAAGATGAGGAATGCCTTTGTCTTCTTTTTAAACCAGCGTATCTTGTGATGTGTCCTCCCACAGGTGATTGGGAATATGAGCCACGTGCTGGACAGACAAAAAGAGAAGCATGAAAAGATGAAGGCCTTCACCCGCTGGAGACTTCAGCACACTGAGGCCAAAGAAGAGGTACGCTGATGACACTGTGGTGTTTCCCACAGGTTGAAAACTATTTACAGTGGGGTGGGTGTCTTCACAGGCATTTGCATTGGAGATTGGAGAGATTTAGATTCAGCTTCCTTGCCAGGCTAAATTTCATAACTCTTTTAAAGCAAGGAGCATATTTACATGATCCCTTACACGGCATCAGTGTTTGCTTATTGTTTGTCTCCTTTTTACACTACGAATATGCAGATGCTTCCTAGTTTAGTCAGCTGTGAAAAATAACTTGAGAGACTACTTGACTTAGCATAGAGAAAAAAAAGATACTGCTACTCTGCATGAAGATTATATAAAAGGTAAAGGCAGGATGAAATATTTGTTTGGGTGAGCTGACCAAATTTTGTACAGGCCATATTAAAGGAATGCCTGTGTTTCGTTCAGATGAACATCACATGAGCATCGCATGTAATATTTCAACATCTTATGATCATTGAATCATCAGTTCACTCTTTACTTTAGGCTGTGATCTGTGGTGTTTGTTGGGTTCAGTCACATAGTATAATTTATGTTTTTAGAATTTTCATATATGTATATTTTTTGAGAAATGGATGTAAAATTACTGGTAGTGAATGTATCTTAACATTCCTAGCTTAGTGTCAGTGCAGTTAAATGGTTTATGCAAATGATCACTCTCTGCATGAGGTACCGACCCATACATCACTATGTCACTGCACACTGAAAATGCATAATATGCCACATTTTTACACAAATATCCCCTCTTACAAAATTTACATATGATATTTTGTCAGTGCACTGGTGAACAACCTGTTCCTTTTCATACTATACTGCTTATCAAACTAGCAAGTGCATTTTTTTTTTTACATTTACAAAATAGCTGTTTATGCCATTTGTTTAAAATGGTAAATATAAGTGGGTGACTCATTTTCTTGTCTAAAACATGACACAGGAAGTGCACCACATGAGAAAATGTACTGCACCTGCACAAGAATGAATTATGGGTGTAATTATTTCCTTGTGAATATTTTCATGGTCTTGTGGTTCCCCTGCTAGGCTCATGCTGCTCAGGTAGCGCGGCAGCACTACAATTTCCAGCTGAAGAAGAAGGTGTGGTTGGGCTGGCAGTCTCTGATCCAGAAACACTGGAAGGTCAAGGTGGAGCGGGCATGCCGTGCGAGGGCCGAAGAGGTCTGCACCCGCCTGTCTACAGAGTATGAGGCCAAGCTGGCAGAGGTAAATAAGCGAGTGAAGGACCCGCATATAAAATAGTGTGTGTGTGGTCTCCTGCATGGGAATCCCAGCACTCTGTAGTCAGTAAGACATGTTGTACATTTACAGAGCTGAGTCATGTAAAGCAGACTCAAAGCACCACTGGTTACCAGGATTTATTAGTTTCTTTCATAGGTACATATACTTTTCAAAACAATGTTATTGGTGGTGTTATAGATGTATATCAAAGCACAACACAAAGGCATAAGAATGAAAGCAAGAAAAATAGACAGCATCAGGTGTTTTTGTCAGTATTATATAATCTGATAGTTGAATTCTTTCTATCCTCTGCTACCTGTCTCCGCAGCACTGTGAGGATTTAGAGAAGGCCCAGGCAGAGATTCAGAGACTACGACTAGAGCGAGAGCGCTATGAAGAATCTATGAAGAAAGCCTTCATGAGGGGCGTGTGTGCTCTCAACATGGAGGCTCTCGGCATGTTCAACACTACAGAGGGACGGCCAGAGCAACCTCCAGTTCACCATCAGCATGGTCTGTAATAAAATAACCACAAAAAACTATTTTTAGAGAATATCCATCTTTTTAAACGACTAGCACGTCATCACAAGCCCCATAACTACATAAATAGACCCTTGCTCTATACAACAAAGCATAAAGGCATTGCTAGCGTTGCCTTTGTGCTTTATTGATTCAACACAGCTATCAAGATAGAAACTAACTGAAGGAAAAGAAAGAAATACCATTTCTCCGATAGAGTGCAGTCGTGTGCTATTGACAACTGAGTAGATTTATGAATGAGTGGAGTGGAGGGTGGTCTTTGTTCTTCTCTTGAAGTCATTCACCGTCTCATCTAATGGAGTGATGAATCAATGGATGTGCTGAGTGCTGACTGAGGGCTACTTTGCACACGTTGTAAACCTTGATGTGGCACTGAAAGATTAGCTGGAAAAGTTCAATAGCCCTTGACGATATTTATTAAATTGTGTATTTACTGTTATTTAGTAGTATGTTAGCGCCGTGAAAATTGGGTTAAGGGATTGAAACAATATTTGAGTAGACAAACATAACTGTCATAAACCTTAGACTGTAGCTGTAGCCAACAAGAGGTGCAACATTTGACAGTTGACAGTGCTAAGGTTTACAAAGCATTTAAATGACAGTGCAATAGTACTCATCAGCCTAGAACTTGCCCTAAAATCTGAGTCAGCAGGGATAGATCTATAGTTTCATGCTATTAATTCACAATCTGCCATCAGCATGTTGCACCAACAGCCAGGATCAGGCAGTATTTCTATCCTGCTCTTCTCTGTGCTATTTCTGGTGAGCACATGGCTGCTGAAGCTGGATCTCGCTGTTTTTAGCTTGTGCAAACAAACTCTAGCATGGTCTTCTGCTCATCCATCTGTTTTCAGATTTAATGAGTCTTGCAACCTGAAATGCATCTCATTATGTGACTGTCAAACTGGGGCTGGGCTGTTAATTGAATACTCTTTTCTTAGTCTTAACCAACAGGGCTAACACAAAATCAATATGAAGTGCTATTTAGCCTTTTTGAGTGCACATACTTGATAGGAGTTATGCATCATTAATGATCAGCCACCTTTTTAATTTGCCAAAGTGGGGGCGTGTAGTTGGCACCGGCTTCTCTGTTACATATTTAGTTTAAAAACTGTACTCTTAACATATCTCCAAACAAGCAAGAGAGGGTGAAGGTATTCACATTATGGCTCAAACTTAACCACATCTAACACTTTTATGATATAACATTAGTACTGAGAGCTAGAAAGTGAAATTGTTCAACCAAAAGGAAATATAAGACGGGTAGGCTTTTCATTCACAGGATACCAGTCATCAGGTTTTCAAAATCAGTTGACTGGGAAAGATTCAAAACATTCAGCACTAGTGTTTTTTTGTAGCTATAACAAACTTGTATCAAGTTGAATTAATATTTTTCTACTCTCTGTAGATATTCTGCATCCCCAGGATGAGCCTGTTTCTGCTACACTGCCTCATCATCAACCATATCCCATCTCTACCACACGGTTCAGCCCAGTCCACTTTGACCGCCCGGACCCTTCCCACAGCGAAGTAGACGATATGGTGAGACATTTTCTAATGAAACCATACATTTATTTTGTCCTTTTATGCCATAGTTCAATCCTTCTCAAATCTCTCATTGGATCAATCAACCCATCAGTCTTTCATATAAAAAGTCTTGAATATGCTGTTGTATTTGCATCATTTTCTTTTTCTTTAATTTAGAAATGTTATTTGTTGTTACTTTATATCGCTGCAACTTCTGGCTTCACACTTTTCTCATGTAGAGGCCACTAAAACAGAAGTGTTTGTACAGTAGCATTTAATTTGCTTTTGTAATTCCTTCTGTTTGTTTTTATTTGCTGAGCTATGACTCCTTTCCTCTAAATCCCACTCCTGTTCCCTCTGATTCCCTTCTACTCAGGTGGGCTTTGGTGCCTCCATGTCCAGGGCAGAAGTGATCCCTCCCACTACAGTGGTGCACAGCTCCCTCCCACCTGGGGGCGCTGCAAGTTCCCACAAACAGGTTAGCATTAGACATACTGATCTACTAACTCAAGACGTTACAAGTAATGACAATGTCCACCTTCACATGTGTAACTATGACGGCAATAATATATTTGAATAAATGGTTATCAAATTCATGACCAACAACAAAGAATGACTCAAGTTTAGTAAAAAATATTATACTATAGTAATCACATTTATACACGATGATACAAAATGATATTTTGTTGTTTCAGGTGAGCAGCCGTGTCGTCACAGCCAGTCAACAAAAACCCTCAAAGACCGTAACGGCTCGCATCACTGCACGGAATGACGTCGGTAAGGCGGCACGCAGCAACCTTCAGGTGATGGGTGTGGCTCCTCCCATGAGCTCTGTGATAGTTGAACGCCATCATCCTGTTACACAGGTATGGGACAACAGTGTGCATCACTACTAGATTACTATCTGTGTTATTATGTGTATACCTTTAGTCATGTGAAGCTGAAAAATAATAATGAATTTCTTTTGTTTTTATTTCATTCATTCTTTCAGCTCACTATTGGTCAGGCCACGGCTTCCAAGTTTCCCCGCTCCTCCCAACAGGTCCAAAGCTCCACAGGAGGAAGAAGCTCCTCCAGAACACACGCCAGCACGTGCCATGTACACTCCATCAAAGTAGTTGACTGACCACACACACACACACACACACACACACACACACACACACACACACACACACACATACACAGACAAACACACATCTAACAGAAAGTGTTGCTCACCTAGTCTAGATTTAAAATGTAACACGTCCTATGCAACAATCCTAGAAATAGCTGGCGTGGCATTAGTTTACAAGTCCGTTTTATTGTGATATCTTGGAGTGAATTTGCCCTTGCTCTCTGCATATGAAGTGAACATTAGATTTTTTTCAGCTTCCTTTCATGAATGTGCACGACTTCTTGAGCAATATGATTTTTCTCAGGAAAATACACAGATGCAGGTGTTTAGAACTGCACATGTTAATGTTTTTAATTATTACCAGCTGGACACATTTTAGAATTGCAAAATGGACATTTATTTCTATGAAAAAGTTTAACTTTAAATTATGCACAGGTGAGCCTGTACTGTAACACTGTACACATATTTTTAAGTATTTATTTTAGTGAAGTTTTCTATTGAGACAGACCGTCCAACACCACAGGTTGTTTGCTTTACTAAACCAAAGCCATATGTTAATGATCTGATGCACAATTTTATTTTTAAAATAAATAATTTTACTGCTAACTTCCTGTACAGAGCAGTAGTTGAAAATGACATGACGTTTTTGTGAGTCCATATGTTGCACTGTTCATCCTCATACAATGCTGCAGTGCTTACTGCTGGAACTCTCCGACTCCATCCGAATCATATCTGTAAGACAAATTAACATTTTCTGCAATAAAACTTTGGCACATATCCCCCAGGCAGCACAGATATATGTTTATAGATTCTTAAGTATGTTTTAAAAAAGGATATGTTAACTGAATGTACCTGCAGCTTTCTTGTTCCCTGTGAAGATGAGGCCCTGGTAGAGTTCTTTAGCAGGGCTCCTCTGAGCCAACTCCTCCCTGTGGAGCCAGATCAGCAGCATCCTGTTCCCATGCTCCTGATAGCTGTGCTGACCTGTGGACAAACACACAGCACTGTACAGCCAGGAAAACATTTCAACTAGTACAAATAACCTAAAGATTGCCTCTGTGCATTGGATGATAAAATAGAAAAAATAAATTAGCAAATCTGATTGGGAAAAAAAAAGCTATCCAAGAATATTCCTTTAATTGCCATATCTCCCTCATTAATTTTGGCTACAAGAAGCTCATTTTATACTATTTCAGAGAGTTGCCAAATGCCCAGTCAAAAGCCTGTCCAGTAAGTGTGAGTTATGGCACCTGTCCACTGCTCCTCGATAGCTGACACTTGGTCCTGAGTGAAGCCCCAGTGTTCTGCGAGACTTTTCCAGTCTCCTGGTTTCAGGAGCTCGTACGCCAGGCGCCAGGCCATCGAACGGAGCTGCTTGGTCTCGTAGCGGTGGTCGAGTTTAAACGTTAGCGGACACTCGCTGTGAATTCTCTCATCAACATCTGGGTTGGCCTGAAAGGGCAATTAAATTATTTAAAGGCCACAAGCCTCAGAGTCACAGAGCACAGGAGCACTGGAAGAGAATATTGGAAAGACACCCACACACATGATTGCCAATATGAATGCCAGAGTTAAACATTTTCAGATCAAGAAGGGAAAGGAATCAGGCATGCCCTTAATTAAATTTATGTTAAATTGGCTGTCAAATGCCTCTGGGTTGTGAGTCATTTTTTTTTTTTACCATGGATGCTTTAATAGTATTAGAGGGGGTTCAACTAATCTAGATTTTGACGTTGGGAAATGAATCATTTGTGATGAATGTAATTATTGATTTCAAGGCCTCAAGAATGGATTATGGCACACATGAAAACAGTAAAAGTTACAAGTATCATTTCCCCGTCTCTCACCTTCCTCCAGGCGTAGTATCTTTCTGCTTTGATGATCATGTCCACAATAATCGCCTCGTCTGCTCTGACTGCCACACCCAGAGCCGTCTTACCCTGCTGCTCCAAATCCAACAGGTACAACAAAATACACAAACTTGAATTACAACTGTAAAGTACATGAATTGGATTTAGAATTAGATTTTTCGAACAGTTTCAATGTATCATGCTGCTGTTATGTCTTAAATTAATCATATATAATTGTTTGCCCTTTGGATGGTTTTACTATCAGATTTTGACCAAGATTAAGTCCTGATAAAAGTGTGCACATGTACAAATACAAGAGCATAATTTAACACGTATGGAAAGTCTACTATGTTAGCTCTAGAAATAGTGTTTGTGAGAATTCTTACCTTATCTTGGAGTGTCGGATCCAGCCCGGCTTTAAGAAGCATTTCCACAACTTCAATTCTTGCCACCTCTGCAGCGAGATGCATAGCAGTCTGGGACCTCTAAGATTTCATACCATAGGACAGGACAACACAATGCAGCAAACATTTTCTTTATTTATTTCTTTTCTTATATATATATAGTTTGACTAACATCTTATTTGACTGTGTTACTAGGGAGATCTCACCTTATCGGTGACATTAACGTTGCAGCCAGCCCTCAGTAGAGAATGGATGACAGGGATGTGACTGTTCTTCACTGCCAGGTGGATAGGAGCCTCTAGGTGCTGAGAGCAAAAATATCCTGTTACACAACATGAGCTCCCAAAAATGAACTCTTAGTTTAGGAGAAAATATGTAAAATTACAATGGTGTGCATCCTAGCTGAGTGTCCACAGTATCTGTGTTACCAAAAAACTTTACTCAGAGAGTGTGCTACTGCCACCTAGCTTGTGTTTTCTTGCCTGATTTTGGAAGTCCGTATTTGCTTCGTAATCTAAGAGGACTTGGACAAGACACGTGTCTCCTCTTTCTGAAACTGGATGGAGAGCACTGCATTTGGCCTGCAAGAGAGGGAGGTTTAGCTGTAGGCCTACTACAAAAACAAACAAAAAAATATTATTTACCACATAAACTTTGATGCTGCCTAAAGGATAAACCATATTACAATATTTTACAGTAATGCATTATTAACATCAGGGCACCAAGTCAGTATAGTGGCCTAGTGTACCGTTGTAAGGATGTTGGGGTCACAACCAGCCTCAAGCAGGGTCAAGACACATTCTTCCTCACCGTTGTCTGCAGCCTGATACAGAGCTGTCTCACCTTCCTGCAACACAGAAACAAATATAATAGTGGTGTTAGATAACCACAACAGAAGCAGAACATTATTCTCAGGTGGACCACAATTTAAAATGACTTACTATACTCACAAAATGTAACAATATTTCCAGGCCTATAACCAACTAGAAATCAGAAATCAACTACCCTTCTTACAATTGGATGGGCATCAATAACTTCATAGCCAAAATATTAAAAAAATATTTGGTGTTGGTTTATGCTGAAGTCTTTTTTAACATTTTGAATACTTTAATAACAGACCGTCATCGTAATTCAGTTGATATCCATCATTAAACTCCAATCCCAGTTATAAGAATTTTTGACCAATAGCAGCAAGTAAGTCTTATCAAGTATAATTTACCAGTCAGAGCTGAAGTTCAAGCCAGAACACAGTTTGCCTTGTTATATTAACCAGTACATGTTTGATACATCTCAATTAATCCAAAGTGGAGCCACCATCCAGCAGTGGATTAGCCACTGAGCACACGCTGTCACAAACCAAACCGTGATAGAGACGATGTTTACACTGATTGTCTACCATATTGACTTCATCCCGTGTATCAAAGTTCTGCAGCAGCGATTGGATGGCGTCCAAGTGGCCGTTCCTGGCAGCTAAGTGCAGGGGCGTGTCCCCGCTCTGGCAGAAGGGAGGGAGGGAAACAACTGGCATCAAAGAGCGTTGAGCTTGTTTGCAGGTGCAACACACAAATGTGCACTCAGACACGTGAGCATAAATAGGAGACAAACCAAAAACCCATAAACAAATCCACACACACCTTGTTGGGCTTCATGGTGCCCATGTTGTATGGCATGATCAGCATATCCATCATTTCAACACAGCCATGCTCTGCCGCCAATGCAAATGGCCTGTGTCCTGACTGAAATATAAAAATTGAGGTACAAACAACCACATTTACTGCATGGACTTTGGTACTCCTAAATAAGTTGCCCAGACAGTGAAATATACAGTTGATTTATGAAAAGTTAGTGTCAAGTAGATACCTGGTCATCTTTGTCTAGTTCTCTCATCTGCAGGTCATTAACTATATAATCTACAATGTCAGTGTGGTTGTTGATAGCAGCACAGTGCATGATGTTCAGTCCTTCCTGAAAAGCAAGTTAATGTTTGATCAAGCAGTGTGCAATAGAAGAAATGCACCTGGAGCTGCATTAGGCAACAAAAGGATGTATACCAAGAGGAACAAGAGCATCTGGGCTGAGGTTTGTAATGAGACACGCATACAAATGTTAGGTTCAAAATCCAGGATAATGGAAATGAATTAACACATGCCTGAGGAGGAGCATGTTTTTTAGAAGTGTTGCACAAATTAAAAAGACAAATGGCCCAATATCAACAGTGAAACAGTGTTCTGTTACCTTGTTCTCAACCTTCTGCTCAGCCCCAGCCTGCACCAGTAACTGCACGATCTCCAAACTACCAAACCAGGCAGCCAAATGAATGGGCGCCACACCGAACTGTCAGACGCACAACACAAAATGGAAAGTTGTGATCATTTAAGAATACTACATAAGCTATTGTCAGTGGCTCAAGTTTTCAGTAGCAGGTATTTAAACCCCTCTCACATTGTCCTTTTGGTCCACCTTGACCCTCTGCTGCAGAAGAAGCTGCACAGCTTCCTTGTTTTTGCCAGCTACTGCGTAGTGAAGGGCAGTCCTGTTATCCTGAGGCAAACAACTTCATCAGTTTAATATAGGTTTTTACAAAAATCCCAGAAATGACCAACCTTTGAGTGAGTTTGTGTGATATTATACAATGCAGTATACTGAGTTGTAAGATAGACCGTTTGTCTATTTAGACCCACCATATTCTTTGCATTGGTGTTCAGCCCTCTTCCAAGAGTCTTCATGGTCTCCACATCATTTCTCTTAGCTGCTTCCATAAACTGCTTCTCTTTATCAAGCACTGCACAATACAGCAGACAGGAAGGTTTTACATATGGCTTTTTAAAATATTTTATTTAATATATATAACAGCATGTACTAGGCTTAATACAAAAGGTACCGTGTGAGGATTTTACAATGGTATTTGAGTCAAAAGCTCAGCAGGAACATGCTGTAAGGTTAGCTGAGATGAGTGTGTATCTGTTTTATGTGCTGTGGAGGAGATCGCCTTGGTCTCAGCCTTGTGCAAATATACTGGTTTCTTCTAAAGAAATAGTCATTCCACCATAACTAATGATTAACTCCAGCTTCAACAATACAAACTCAAGGGCTCAGTCCTGAACAAGAGACATTTTCTTTGAAATGCTCTATAATCTATCATTTTAATATTCTGTAAAGCCACTGAATATTATTTATTTCCCACCTTTTCTCATATTGTTGTACATACTCACACATCTCTTCGTTGTCAAAGCTGTCGTCTGTCTCCACAGAGTGCTTGTTCATTATGAAGTCAGCGAAGCCCCTCATTTTCTCCTGTCTCATCCACTTTCGAGGGTCCAAATCTTCTGTCTTAGGACGATGCTTCTTGATCATCGCCCTCAAAGCCATAGCTTTTCTCGGCATTGGGAAGCTCATTAAGTAACCTCTTTGTGTGGCCAAGGTAAACTTGGTGTAATTAAAAAATGTTAACAACCCAATGTGTGCACTGGAAGCAAAGCAAACCAAATACCTGAGGAAACGGATCCCACAGAAGATGAGACAACCCTGTTTTCGTGCAGTTCCTGTCTTCAAATAGACAACAGCAAGGCTTGAAGTGGAAGCGTACTCCTGCTATAGTCTTAATGCTGGAGGGCTGATCTGTGTTTACTCTACCTGCTCACACCCATGAGAGATTGCTGATACTAACAGAGAATATTTTACAAGTCACACTTCACCTGTGTTCCATGACGAGCATGTGCCATGACTATGGCTTCATTAATATCATGCCTTGAGTATGTTGTGCAATATTTACAATAGATTACCCTAAGGCTCTAATAGCAGTTTAACTTGTTTGTACAGGGATGTTTGACTAGTTACACATGCTCTTTAGGAGCAATGTTTCCCATTCACACTTGAGGCAATACAGACTTTTGCTGCTGATCACTGTGCAGCGTTTATTTCTTAACAGATTCATGATTTAAACCAGCAATACTCCAGTCATAAACTTCTTTAAACCAACCTTATTATTCAGTAAGTCAACCCTTTTTGGTTAAAAGTCAGATAAATAGAGAACTGATGGTAATTAATTGTAAAAAATGTCATCACCCAAAGTGAAATTTCAGCAGAATAGTCATTTATTTCAACTTCGATTTACATGATAGAAGGATTCTCTTATCTTCATTATTAAACATATAGTTATTATCATTGGAAAATACAATAAATACAACTGGAAATTACTGAAAATATCTGAATGGAATAACTTCATGAAGATAAATAATAAATAACAATGGCACCTCAGCATGTAATAAATACCCTTATGATCCATTTTGCATACAGTATAATAAATACATTACACTTATCTTCAGCGCATAACAAAAATAGGCAATTAAACTGGCATACATATTACCATTAATTTGCCAGAATTAAAACAGGATTTGGCTTTTAAAAAACAAATAAGGCATATTAGTGCAAATATTACAGGCATCTTAAATAGATTTTTCAAGAGAAAAATTGAATATGGCTTTGTGTGCATTGAAAACCTGCTCAGTGGAACATAGGCAGGAGGGGAGAGGTGTTTTTTTATTTCCCGAAGAAAACCTTCTCAGTTCTTCCAGATGAGGATGGACATTATTCGTGCATGACCGTCACCTGAAGAACTTGTCGATGGTGTTGC
Source organism: Sebastes umbrosus (assembly GCF_015220745.1). Lineage (NCBI taxonomy): Eukaryota > Metazoa > Chordata > Actinopteri > Perciformes > Sebastidae > Sebastes > Sebastes umbrosus. The sequence goes on along the minus strand of NC_051276.1, from coordinate 17,343,228 downwards.
GAGGACCGAGGCCTTTAGCCTTTTTAGAAGGGGGAGAGGAAGGCGAGTCCCGTCTGAAAGTCATTTAAAAAACATCCCTTGTAACTACTTTACTTACAGCACATAGAATATGAAGAGACGACATGTCAACATTTTGTGCAACAATCTGTAATCTCACCTTTTGGTTTTGCCTTTACTTGCTTGCGTTGGCAGGAAACGGCTTCTGTCTGTGAACAGCAACAGACACTCATGAACATAGATAGAAAAAAACTCTTATCTGACAAAAAAAAAAGAGACGTCCACCGAGGAGGCACACAATTGCAGCACCTCCTCGGGGATTTAAAGAGTGCAATTTCTGAGGCAGGCTTGTTTAAGAGGAAACCGGGGTGCAGTTCATTGTGGGAAATGAATAGGTGAGAAAGTGATTTAGCCATTTCCAAGACCAGGGCAAAGGAAGCCCCATGGGCTGAAATGAGATGTCTTTTCTCTGTAGGAATCGATACAAACGTCTCACACAATGTCACTGTCAGTAAATAACAAGGTCAGAGGCCACCGACATCGTCTCAAATAGACATTCCTTCTGTTACTTCCAAAGATGTCACACAGCCACAGTTTGTAGGCGTGACTAACAGGATCCTATCGGTCATCAGCAGAGATAGATACACTGTCAGACTTTAGATCCATGCAGGAAACACTGACATTTCTGGTATGTACCCAAAGTACACAAGGGACAAAATGTATAGGCTAATAAAAGTGGCTTTAATTTATATTATTATAATAACAATGTATCGAATGGCAATGTGAAAACAATGTGAAAGAGCCTCTCTCCACAGAGAATTGTCACCCGAATCTGCAGCTCCCCTCGGCTTTACAGCGCTTTAAAGCAAATTTCAGCTTTTTGGTTCAATCTCACTGCTCTCATAGTGTTATTTTCAGCTGAAAAGCTTTAGAAACTCACTCTACACTACCTGCTCAGCACCAAACAGCAGAATTAGCAGCTAAAGAGACAGATATTTGTCTCAGGAGTTGGACCAAAAACAGTTATCACACTCCCAATGAATGCTAATGTTGCTGTATAGCTGCTGGGTGTTTAAAAAAGCAACTGCATGATAACAAGTTCGCCCTATCAACTTAAAAAGGTGATGATATGTCAATGTTGTGTTCACAACGGGTTTCTGCTGGGTTAGAAAAAATCAGTTATAGCAGGTTTAAAGATGAAAGATAATAAAAAAGTGCACAGAATGTGGTTCCTGTTTAGTATGGAAGTGTTGAACCACCTCATTTAATACTCACCTATGGCCTTGCTATTTATAACTGAAGGGGGATTTACGGGAGATGATTTCTGCCCCCCCAGCTCATGTAGGACCTCCTGGTTCAGGCAGAGGTCAACGTGGTGGTTGAAGATAGTGAGGTCATCACTATACTGAGTCAGCTGACATACTGGGCAGATGAGGACGGGGCCTTTATCATTACATGACTGAGGCTGTCGCAGGGTCACTGTTTTGCTGTCACCATTGATCAACAAATCCGTTTGAAGAGAATCGTTTTCCATGCTGCGTTGGTCTTCGTGAGGATCAACTCTGTTCGACTCCAGCTCTTCACAATCCTTCTGGCCATTCTCTAGGTCCAGATCTGACTCCGAGTCAGAAACTATGCATTGGATTGGTTTTCTAGAGGCATCGCTGAGACACTGGTCTATATGTCCGTTGAAGACATTCAAATCAGTCGTCTCCACCTGCCTTGAACACACCGGACAGGTGAGGCTCTCCGACACTGCGCCGCCACAGCCTGATGTGGATGCATGGGCCTCTACGGGGAAGACAAAGTCATTTTCTGAGAGATCTGAGGCTGTACAGTCACTCTTGTGTGCTTTTGTTGATGACTCTGCACCCTTTTCAGCAAAAGTGCCTGTGGAAGTAATCACAGAAGCATTCTCCCCATGCCCTTCCTCTTGTTTGCTGGCATTCGCTGCCTGTAGTTGCAGTCGTTTGGCATGAGCCCTTTGGAAGAAAGACTGTTTGGGTTCCTCACCAGTCTCTAACCCCCTCTGCTTACTCCCCCAGGGAACTTGCTCTTGTCTCTGGCACTTCTGCGCCAGGGGAGGACAAGCAAGGGACCCAGTTTGGAAGGAGTGACTGGAGAGATGCTCTTTCTCAAGCTCTTGATTCATTCCTTGGGGAGAGCCACCAGAGTCTGTCTTGCCTGGCTGAAGAAAGCCAAGGATGCTCCTCTGCAGAGGCTTTTTATCATCCGAGCTGACAAAGGCAGAGATTCTTACACCTACGGGCACAAAAACAAATTATCCAGAGAAAATTTCCAAATGAACGCCAACTGTGTTATTATTTCCACATGCAGTGTGTCACAGATCATTTAGATTTATTTCAAGATAGTTATATTAATTCATATGTATGTCTAATTACCCATGAGTCTCAATCTGAGTGGCTGGGGGCTTTCGTTGTCAATTTCTGTTTTCAGAAGGTCCTTAGCAACAGCAAAGATCTCATCCACTGTAGCAACGCCATACGGCAGCGTCAGCGCCCTGGTTTTCACCTCAAAGTTCACATTCTTCAGCTTCAGTGTTACCGTTTTACCCTTCAGGAAAAACGAAGAAAAAAAAACACAGTTAAGGTCATCTCCGTCTGCTGTCTGTCTAACAACCTCTTAATTATAAGCATTATCAATGATACTGTGTGGAAGGGCCATAAATAGACGAGAGATGGAAATCTGTCATATCACTTGTCAGAATGCATTTTGTGAGTAACACGCCACAAAGCGCTTTCATAGTAATGTGATCATCTCCCAGGGAGACATTTCCAAGGCTGATAGTAGCCCCTGCTGTCTCCTTAATGGCCCTCCATTTCCTCCAGCTATCAAGGCCACATCAGGGCCCAGGCAGGGGGGTGATGGTAGTGCCAAGCCATCCAGTCCTTTCTATATCGATTCCAAAAGGAATGAACAGGTTGAGGTAATTGTATGAGATTCTGTTTGAAGTCGGGGTGATTCTAGGGAGGCCAAGAATAAGATAGCATTTCTTTGATTTTCTTTTAACCAATATAACCCATTTCTCTCAATCCATTTTTTGTGCTATCCATTTCTGTTCAAATATCCCAAATGCTTGTTTTATTTTGCTCAATTAAGTCAAGATTCACCCAAGCAATGTCTCAACAGTATACAGTATAACCTTCTGTGTATGGTTGATGTAACCAGGACAGGTAGCCAGGGATGTGTTCAAGACAACGTACTTGTTCATAAGACGTGTGGAGAGGTATGTTCGTGTTGCAAAATAAATAAAGCAACCCTCATTCACTACCTTCAGACCTTCTTTCTTCACGTCTTCTGCTAAGTCTTCACATAGCTCCCTGCAAAAAGACAACTGCTCCTCCACTTTGCTCAGTTCTTTAAATGTCCTGTAAAGATTAAGTGTCAGAAAACAGTGTGTCAGAGAGGAAATGAGGGAGAGTTAAGAAAAAATCAATTCAGCTGTGTCAGTGTCTATTTATGCCTCATTAAAACCGTACCTTTCTGTGCTCATGCTTTTTCTTTCTTCGTGCCTGCATAAAAGCAAAAACAGTGAGTATTATCTCCTCTTTCTTTTTCAATCGGTTGTGTTGAGTTTTATTAAACAGACAGAGAGTGAAGTACCTAGATAAATGTGTAGAGCCCAGACCCAGGGAAACCTGCATGAAATGATGCCAGGCTGTCTCAGAGAACAACAACGACAGCAGCTCCATCTGCTGGCCAAAATGAGAACAGCTACTGATGCCCAGAGCATTCAGCATCTTCTCACTCACCTTCCCTATGCCAGAAACCTGGAGAGGATACACAAACACATTTTTACACTCTCTAAATATTGATATAGATTTTCTTTCAACCATCTTTCCTGTATCTGTAGCACATTATTAGTCACTTCACACCTCATCTGTCAGCGTTTAATAATACAAAAACAGGATTACATTCTAACATCTTTGCATAATTGATCACCAACTACACTACCATGCTCTCTGTTTATGTTTTAGTTTGAGCAATGTGTACTGTACTTTGCGAACTGGGAGATTCTGGACGAAGTCCATGACTGCCTCTCTAGTGGAGGGGAGTCTGTATTGGCCGTTGGGCTTGTTCTTGTCACTGCACACCTTGGCAAGCAACGTGTTTGGAGCGATTCCTAGAAGAGTGAATAGTGTGTTTGTAAATGAACGGCTGGTAAAACATAACACATAATCTTGATCATAATTCTAAACAAAATGTGCAGGAAAGATTTTTATTAGTATTGTTGAGCAGTTTGTTATTGTTAAGAATGAATTATGCTTAAAGTGGAGTTTCCTGTTTTTATTCAGAAAGTAGGGAGGAAGGAGAGGGAGGAAAACAAAGATGCCAGAAGAGTGAAACACTCAAATTAAAAAGCCAAATGTTAAACATTAGCCAGACACTCTGATAAAAAAAAAAAGGATAGTGTTTTATTAATAATGTCAGAGTGGTTTTCCGCTCACCTGCACTGGCAGTCAGCATGGTCTTCTGCTCAATGCGGAAGCGCATCTCTCTCACAGCTTCCTCCACAGACGTCCCAAACTCCTCAAACGCACCGCCAGCAGCGCCAACACCTTCAGAGCTCAACAAGCGGGGAGAGGAACTCGGGCTGTCATCAAACAGCACCAGAGAGACGTCTTTCTCATCTGGCTCTGCCTCCTGGGGAAGCTCAATCTGCTCTTCACCTTAACAGAAAAGAATCGACTTCACACAATAAACTGATGGATTTCTAGTGTATGAAAAATCATGTAACAGAAATGTTCCCCATCATATTATCATGTCTACAGTAAATGTGGCAAATGTTGCAGCTACAAAAAAAACACCAAACCATATAATCATTCTACATTTCTGTATAATTAAGGCCTGCCTGTAGCGGCGCTGCTGGCGCGGAAGCGATGTGTACGGGAGGATTGTGGCCAGCTCTGCCTCCGTTCCAGGTGTTCTGTAAAATCCAGATAGGCTTCATCCAGGCTCATTGGCTGGAAGTGAGGGTCATAGTCTGCAAAAATCTCCCGGATCTAACAGAGAGATACAAATTCATGAGCACCTGCAAGAAGACACAAAACAGCTGCATAGCATTTGTTTTCATTCAAGTATCTAGATGCATTTATTGCTTTGTGTGTGTTTTGCAATCACTCTTACCACGTCACTCACAGCTCTGTATTTATCAAAGTTGGTTGGAACAATAACTAAGTTGGGGCAGAGTTTCTTTGCAATGAAGCCAGGCATGGCGGCTCGGACCCCATACTTCCTGGCATGGTAGTTAGATGTTGACTGAAAGAGAAAGGGTGAGATCTAAATGAAAAAAACTGTTTTAAATGTGTCTTGAAGCCATTCATATAACATTGGCATTGGTTTAAATATCTATGATTTCTAATAATACAGTAATGTACAGGTTAATGAATTATTTAGTAATATATAAAATATGCATATGAAGACGTATTGCTTCACTGTAATTTGAGAAAATGTAGTACTGCTGCTTTATACTGTGAGGATCATGGTTAGGAGATTTATAATGATGTGCTCATGTATTTCATAAATATTCTAATTTTGCAAAGCTATGATTAAATGATTTGTGATGAACTATTTCACAGAAAGTTGTACAATGTGACCAGTAACTTAATGCACATAGTTTTTCTATTTATTTTCGTTTTTCTATTTATTTTCGTATATTTCTACCCTGTCTTTCTTAAGAAATGTCATAATTGTGTCCATTTCGAGAACATATTTCAACCCACCAGCATGCTCATGGATCCTACAGCCATGGGTTTGTCCTTCAGCTCAGGACAGTCTCTCGTTTCCACAGCAGCGTAGAAAGCATCCATGTCCACATGTACAATCATACGGCTGAGATCACGACTCCTCTCCAGCTCGGCGGCCATCCTCTCCACCTATAAAGAAAGATTGATTTTTTTTTTTCATTTAATAGCACATGAAATTTGTCTGCATTTGTGTTTTTGAGTGACCTCTAAAAAGAAACTGATGCCAACCTCACCCAGTGAAATCCATGACATGTCTTACCTGAGCATGTGCTTTCTTTAACTGTTGTTCTGTGATCTGTGCCTTCTGTAGCATCATTTTCTCAATACGCTGGTTCACCTGCTGCTCTCTCTTCAGCTCATTCTCATAAAACCTAGATCCCTGCAGGGAAACGACAAAGGACAATAAAGAGTTACACATTCACACAGTCATAATGAAAAGCTACAATAGCACATCTATTTTTAGGACTGTATGTCATTACGCTGGGGATATAGGACTTTCACACAAGGCTGGACACAAGACAGTAAAACAGGACCTCACATTTCACATTGTCCACAACAGCACACTATAGAGCCTTGTCCTCTCTTTTTTTTTATTCATTTTTATCTGTAGACAAGAGTGTTTAAATTTTTTTCTTTTTTAAAGTGTACATATACAATAAACATTATATCCACCCGCTCACCCATCCCACCTGCCTTTTCGTGTCTAAATAATGGGAAAAATAAATAAATAAGTTAAATATATACATATATACATACCTGCATATACACACAAATATATATATACATACACATTTATACATATACACATACATACAGTACATATCCATACAAACACATGTGTACATACATACATAATCATAACATATTCCCAATGACCCTATATATTTGGGGTGCCATGTGGAGAGAAACAGAGCACCATATCAGATTGACAGCCTTGTCCTCTCTAACACGTCTTATGTATGGAGGATTATTGATAGTCATACAGGACTTAACAGAACACGTGTATTGGATTTGTTACCTTGGATGACTCCATGATGATCTTGTTGATCTTGTCCCTGTCCAGACCCTCCATACCAGCCTTGTTGTCATTGAGGGCCATCCTGGAGAGGAAGCCTTCTCCTTTAGTGGATGCAACCCCATTCTTCATCCTGAAGAGTGGATCCTTGATGGAGAAACAGACTTTGTTTGTTGGCAGTATGGTCCCATTCATAACGATCTGACCTCTATTACAGTTAGTTAGTTGATAAACCTGTAAGATATCTAAGATCTATGTATCCCATTTTGTGTGAGCCTTTTCTAGCTAGATCAGATAACCAACCAGTAATTCAGACACTTACCTTTTCACTCTGACCAGGCTCAATCACACTGAATGAAAGTCGCTCAGCTGTCTACCGGTTCATGCCTGAACATGTTTTCAAAACAGTCGATGACGGTTTTTGGCGGCATTTCCGCGTACATGCGTCATCACCGGAAGGGGCGGGGCTTACCGTGTTTACTTCTTCAAATACATAAATGGAAATAAATTAAATACAGGAGATCACGTTGTGCTAGTAAGATAAGCTTTACGAGATCATTTTTTTTTACCCCTTTCAAAGACGCAAAATAAAAAAAAATCAATGTTCAAACTACTTTACGTTTCTCCAGATATGTTTTATTTTGTCTCCCAGATAGTATAAATATGAAACAAAAAGCATCCTTTTAGCTTTCGTTTCCTATGAAACTTAAGATACTTTTTAGTTGTCATCTGTTAGAATTAAGAACTGTCCTGCTGTCCTACAGTGGACCCACGTGGTTATAAAGAGGCACAGCAATTTATTTTACTGAAGTTATTTGAAAAGGTACATCAAGGGTTTCCTTTAGCTGCAGATAATGATCATGATCATGATCATGATTTTACTGTTTATTGTTTACTGTTTATTTGTTTTGCCCAATTTAAAACGATACAACATAACAAAAAAATAAATGGATAATATACAGTGCAGGAAGAGGCTAAAAACCCACTGGGCTTCATGAGGAGACGAGATTAATATAAAAAAATAATATGACTACATAATAGTGATAACAAACAATTAGGACAAGGTATATATAATAACAACAATAACAATACAGTAAATATATAAAAAAAGATAAGTGTGTGTGTGTGTGCGTGTGTGTTGCGTGGAAGTGTATGGTCAGTGTTTGTGAGGAGGATATTGATTTAAATATCTATAAAGACTTCAGGGCAATCGTAACCAAACAACATTGTGAGTGGGAAAAAATAAAAAACATAAAAACAGATACATGGACAACACGGGGAAAAGCAATTATAAAACAGCAATTAAATTACCCTTTAAGCGACTTTTGAAACATTTGACAGATGGACAGTTTATTAATAGATGTGAAAAGCTACTCCATCATTTTATAGTAATAATAATAATAAAAATAATAATAACCTCACGATGAACCTGAGTTTCCTTTTAGACTTTACTGCTTGAAATTATGTTTTCTTAAATGAGGAACCTTAGACTGGGGCGTTTTCATCATGCCTGAAGTACACGGATTAGTCAGAGAAAGTCGTCTACAGAGGAACACCAAACAAATAAATGAATCTTGACCTTTGGCACAGTTTGAAGTAGGAGGATCTAAAGGTCAGATTATACTACAGAAAACCTCACAGCATTCCTGTTGATGAATTCACTCAAAACCATAAAATAAAATAAAAAACATATATATTTTAACTTAACAGAATCCAGAATTCCAAATTAGCCAAAAATAAAACTCTTATTTATGTTTTTTCAAGCGCATGTTGCAGTTAACACATTAATGCTTTTAATTTGAAGGCAGACGCGTGTGTGACTTCCGGCATCACTTCCGGTGCTCGGTATCTTAACTTGACGCCTCTCTGTCATCAGGTACACAGTAAAGCGTGGCTGCAGCTCCTCCTCCAGACCCTGAATGAAGACCAGCTAGTCAGCCGTCCTGCTAAAGCTAAACTAAACTGCGGAACTACCAGCAGCGACACACACAGCCCGCATGCTCGTCATTTAGCAGCTTGAAGTTGTTGTTTTCAGCGTTAATACTGAAGGCCTTCCTCGTGGACTGCAGCTCAGAGAGCTAACGAGCTGCTGGTTAAGTTAACGCTAGTGAGCTAGTTGACAGCTAACGCTAACTAGCTTAGTCTCATTACTACTCGACGTCAGTTTCAAAACAAAGCCCGCAAAACCAGAGAAGTTGAGACTGTCACCCGGAGAAGAGCTTTACTACTACACACGCGAGCTGTGTTCAAGTCTGAGGATCAATAAGCAGTTCAGATGATGTCTGAGACACTCAGTTAAAGAAGCTGTCAGCAGTTTGGATCTATAACTGATCCAGCAAGCTCGTGTTAAAGCTCGCGTGGGTTCTGTTCTGGTGAAATCACGTTTTGAAAGTCAGGTTTTCCTGCGAAGCTGGGATTTAAATGTCCGAGAAGAGTTCATCGTCCGGTTCGGATGAGGATGTGGACCCTGAATCCGCTCAGCATGTGGATACCGGAGGCATTTTAAGCAAGGTAACGCTTGGTTGAACCAATGTTTTACAATTATACGATACAACTTTATTTACAGTCTGCACTGAAATTCATTTTGCATCCAGCTCAGTTTCAGATAAAGGTACACATACAATAGACATACTGTTACCATAGACAGACAGACAAGTAAGACCCATCAGACAACAAAACAAAACACCATTATTCATACATAACCCATTACAAAATTACCATCCGTCCTCTACATGTCTTTAGCAGCACATTAATTATTATTAAGCAACAAGATGGACTGATGGACAAAAGACTTCTTTAGCCTGATGAGGTGAAATGTAGGGACTCAGCAGAAGTTGATATTCCCCATTTAAAACATGTAAGAGATGCTTTATAGCTGCAGAAATAACTACTTGATTAAACAGATCTCTTCATACAAATACCTGGGAGGCTTGTAAATGGACAAATGAAGTTTGCCAGAGATGATCTTAGAGATTATAATGTACCAGTGTTGTAACCTCCACAGAGTGAGGGATGACCATCCTACCATGATGTATAAGATACAATGATGGGTCCTAAAGCCAGAATTAGTGACATACCTCAGGATTTATGAGCTTCAACAGTTTAATTAATTACTGCATACACATCATTCAGACAGAGGATATGTTGACTTGCATAGTCAGCTAACTGTTTGACTTTTGCCTCTTGTGTGTTTACAGTGGACAAACTACATACACGGATGGCAGGACCGATGGGTCGTGTTGAAAAACAATACTTTGAGCTACTACAAGTCGGAGGATGAACGGGAATACGGCTGCAGGGGGTCTCTGTGCCTCAGCAAGGCTGTTATCACAGTAAGTATATACCATGGTACGAGGAAGGAACATTACTTTGCTGCTGTCTTTTGCACAAAAGAATGAGCTTAGCACCTGTCCAACATTTCAGGGAATAAGGGCCCATAGGATGGGCGACCATGAAAGGCCTAATTTTCTGCATCAGTGCTCTTGGAGTAGAGTTACCGCTCTAGCAGGTATCAAATGTTTTGATCCCTTCTTTCCCTGTCATTAGCATAGAGTTGAATTTTAAATCCTTCAATCCACGTTTCCTCAAAGCTAGAAAGGTAAACATTAACTAGTAATGAGGCTGCTATTAAGATCTCAGGTAGGTAGAGACCTGTTGTTTAGCAGACCAAGGCATTCTTGCTCCAGCAGTCATTTGAGATATCATGCCTCTCTTACCTCCATGGCAGTTATAGCATTGGCTACTTGAAATCTGTGCTCCCTATGGTTAAAATGTAAGCGTTGACCACATACTTTACATATCGGACCTGTAATCTCCCGATGCAGGCCTCCCGTTGGTGAGATAAGTTGAAATCCCACACCCTGGTTAAATATTCACTGTTCACTCTGAGCATACCGCCACCAAGTACAGAGGCCAAACAAATGGCTTTGCTGTGATTTGTGCAATAGGATTATTCTGTATGACTCAAAACTGGATTAAAACGACAACATGAAAGGTCACAGTTAGTTTCCTCTAGTGAGAGTGATCATTTGAGTGAGCATTATGCCAATTCGGTGTTTCTGCAGACCTGAATGGTGCTCCACAAGCCGTTCGTAGTGTTTTGTAATTGTGTTATAATAGGCAAATTACACGTGATCACTAATAATCAGAGTAGTATGACTCACAGAGTCACTTCTTACTGCCTATCCCTTCTCCCTCAATAAAGCCAGTTCTGTCTACGGGGACTGTGGTATGAGGAGGACTCAGGAATGCAGGAACAAGCCTCTGCTTCTCTTCTTGCTTAATATCAGTCTGTTACACACTGCGTAGCTGCAGACACACCAGACTGTCCTCAGACGGAAGCAAACTGTGCAGGAGATGTTACTGTCTGAAAATTCCTATCATGGGCCTATAAAGCTCACATCAGTTCAAGCTCTCTGTCAGTGCATTAGTGTTTTCCTGTCAGTTTTATGTTTTTGTGCAAAGCAAACACGTAGAAATAATAGTGAATGTTCATATTTATTGTTTTAAATATTATTTTAATTCAAATACAAACATGTTTGCACGCACACTAGTTTAAAAGCAGCACATAGAATGAGTCCTGGATGTCTCTTTTTGTGAGAAGGTTATCAGTGTTTGGCTGATAACCTTCTCTTTCCTAACACTGAAGATGCCACAGTCCTCTACACAGAAAATAGCCAGTGCAGCAAGGATATTCAGTAGTGCTTACGCAAGGGGAAGGAGATTGTTCCAGGCAGAATGAAAGAGGTATAAACTGGGTTGTAAAGCAGAGGTTTATGGGCCGTGTCTGATACAGCACAGTAAGATAAACTGGATTTCTCTAACCATTAATGGCATCATGGCTGGATGCACTTGAGCTTACCATTGCAATGCACACCCCGCCTTATCGTGAACTTTAGAAAGTGGAGGGCATTTTTTGATGTTACACCTGTCCCTGAGGAGAAACTTTTGCTCTGAGGTTGTCTGTGACTGTAAAAGAAAGCATTTAAGGGTCAGAGAAAACCGATCACCCCTGTCAGTGTCCCAGATCTGCAACTTATGTGTTAAAGTATACAGACAATGTTGCACAAAGTTCTGCAGGCCGTGTTCATAGTTGGAGTGTATGTTGCTGTTGTCCGTGGCAGCAAATAAACCAGCACATGAGCGTCATTCAGCAAATCTAATTAATCTTGAGCAACATGAGGTTATGTCAGCTGACAGAGCAGCTGTAGTCTTGGTTCTACTAAAGAGAAAAACAGGAAGGATATTCAAGTCAAGTGTGTCTTATTTCTTATTAGGAGCCTTTGCAGAACAGATCTCTCCTCAGCTGTGAGCAGTGGTCAAATTCCAATCTCAGAGGAAACGGGAATTCTTTGGTGCACGTGTTTGGGTGCCTAAGGCGGTCAGTGCTGGGAGCTGGGTGGGGTGCATTGTCGAACGGGGGAGTGAAATTGTTGAAAGATTTGGCCTAATAGTAGGAAGAAAAAGTTATGATGACCCAGGTTCAGGCTGAAAGAATATCTGTTTTTGCACAGCTCTGCTGCGGTCGTTTAGGGTTGCGCCTGCAGACACAAGACATCAGTTTCTAATTAAAATTCCTGTTTATTGTGTGGCAGCAGAGGCTTTTCTGTGACTGATGGAATCCATGTGTGTCCAGAATGTGTCATCGCTAGTCAGCTAGTGTCATAAACAGACTGTAGAGGCATTATAGAGGGATTTTTTGCTCTGATTCCTCTGTGATCTTATTAAACTGGGGGAAAATGTTACATTGGGTTTTTTTTATTTTGGTATTCAAATACAGATATTTGGTTTCGTTGATAGTATTTTATGACATGATGACACATATGCTCTGCCTAATAACGATTCATGAGCCCTCTCCTCTCTCTTTGCAGCCTCATGAGTTTGACGAGTGCCGTTTTGACATCAGCGTGAACGACAGCGTTTGGTACCTCAGAGCTGAAGATCCTGAGCACAGACTCCAGTGGATTGAGTCAATAGAGCTGCACAAGGTGAGTGGAACGGGCTTCTCTTTCTTCATAGATTTTCTGGATCTTTAGGGTATCTCTTGGTTTGCTTGTCATACAGACTGTCTTGTGATAATGTTCACGTGGATTTTGCCTACCTGCTGCAAGCAAGTCGGCTGCATTACCCTGATATATTAATTAATACTACAGATGCTCAGTGTGCCCGAATCCAGTCCCTGTTTTGCCTATGTTTTGTTTTTTTTATTTGCATGGTGTTTGCCAAGAATCTTATCAGTTCCTTAAGCTATAATAAATATTTCAGACTTTTTAGACTTATCTAATCACCAACTGAAAATATTGTTTTGCTGCATTATTCACATTTTTCAGGTATTTAGGTTCAATTTTGGGTCAGGGTGTTTTTCAGAACAGACAGGGAGTTATCTGTTTTGTTTCAGGGAACTGGGTGTGGCAGGACAGGGATTCGGACACAGACACACACACACACACACACACACACACGCACACAGAGCCCTTCACCCTGGGAATGTGAGGAATCTGTGGAGTGAGGTGTTGAGGTGGGGGTATCCCCTGTTATCAGATACCAGGCAGCTGCTCACCCTGCAATGACATCAAGTTAACGTAAACATACGTAAAATGTGTAAAACACATTAGATATGTTGTCATGGCTTATGAAAGAAGTGCTTCATGCAATGCATATAACATATGATGCCGTGATCTGTCGCAAACTAGCTGATACTTCAGCAATAGCTCATGACAGGCCGTTGAAAGTTGTGATTATATCACAGCTAAGGGGCCTGACGCGAATCGGAAATAGACATCAAATATGGCAATATGGAAGTTATAGACACATTACAATTTAAATAGTTTTATATTAATAAATAATAATGTTCACAATGAAATAGACCCTCCTGCCTGCACGTACCGAGGCAGTTGCTGGAATGGTGGTTGCTTTTGAACATACAACATAACATGCTAGCGTTATATTGATTTAATTATTTGGCTCTTTATTTACATTATTGTATGTTGCATTGTTGCATGTTGTATTGTGCAACCATTGAGAAACAGTCCAGTGTCAGTAGGATGACTTTCATATCTCCTTGTACAAGGCTTGCCTTTTTTTGTTAGGTGGAGGTGTGTTCCTGTGTAGTCCATTTACGGCCATAATCTCTCTCTCGTGTCAAGAACCGCATCAGATCGTTTCCGTAGGCAGTGGTTAGTGTATTTCTGCTGCATTTCTGCTTGCTTGCATATTCCAGGCAACATTGTGGAACCTCCTCTTTACGTAGCGCTGCATGTTGTTTAGCAGGTGAATTATTTTCTGGAGATGGACACGGCTCAATCCACAATTAACGTTTCCATTTTGAAATGGGTTTTGGCAGCTAACTTTGTTAATTTGTATCATGGATGCATAAAGAGAACTGGATACAGCGTTGTAGGCGGGCTCAAGTTCATTCCTATGAAAGTTGGTCAGTGATCTTGAAGCCAAAATGGCTCGACTGCCGAGTGATAAAGTACACGGATCATCCAGCGATCTAATGCATCCATTGGGCCCATAGAGCAGGCGCAGTAGCGTTTCCTTTAACTCCACCTCCCAGCCCTCGCTCCAGCCTCGGTCTGGGTCTCATTCACATGAACGGAGGAAGTGAACAAAACTTTGGATTCACTTATTAGTGCATTTTACAACTTTAAAGACCTAATGATTTAAATAAGGGCTTTTCAAGTGTTCGTACCGGGAAGTTGATTTACCTAAAAAAAAAAAAAATTATCCGACGTGTTACAAACATCTCATTCCCAATGTAAGTCTATGGGAAAAAAGTATTTTTTGGCCCAATGGCATCACGTTGTGACCCTGTCGCTAAGCAACCATGAGTCTATTATTTATCTCTTAGACACGGAGTGATACTGAAAGTGCAAAGGTTAGACACGTCATAGCAGTGGTATGTGGAAATTACAGTATATCACAGCTATGAACCAATCAGATTGCTTGACCTGAGCTACCTGTTTTATTAAGCTGGCTATACTAATTTAGTTTGTGTTAGTATGCTGTAAATATCAAAGTAGTCATCCATTTGTTAGGTTATTGAGTTGCTTATACAGTGTTCTACTCTACAGAGAGTACATCAACTTGGGGAATATCAATCAGTGTGTTTGTATTGTGATATTTGGTTGTTTATTGTGTGTTATCTGGGTCTTCTGGTGAAATGTCTGTGTGAGAGAGTAAGATAGATGCATATTATCAGGGCACAAGTAATATTAATAATGTGATAATGTAATTTTTATTGCTGGCATTTACCACATAAATCACTGGAGTTGAGAGACCACTGTAAAAAGTACCACCCTTGGAAAAAATAATCACTATCCTGTGAGTTTTCCACTAAAATGGTGCTGTTGATGGTTTTGTTAGTGCTACTGGGTGTTGGCAATTGAGTGAGAGTGACCGTAGGTCTCCAGTCCATTAACGACAGTGTGAAAGTATTTCAGGGTTATGTCAGGATTGTGACCTACAGTTACCTCAGCAAGCGTAATGCAGCACTACCTGCAGCATTGCTATATGTGAGTGTGCCTGCACTGCTCCAACTGGACAAAGAAGGTATTGCATGCAATGTTAACCACTGGCATTGTGGTTTTAATCTTTGTGTCAAGAGGGCATGAAATGGTGTAGCCTATCTTAGACTTTGATTAAACATACTTGCATCTTGTTTTGCAAATATTGACATTTTATTTCTAGTTTTCTTGTTGCCATCTATTAGTGAAGCTCTGGACAGTTACTCAGATACAAAATTGTGTAACAATTACCTTTTTAAAACAACTTTTTGAGGGTTACATTTTTTGTGCCAATTTCATATACTCTACTTTGCTCAAGCTTGGTTTCAGTAGTTAACAATTATAATTGTGCTTTAATATGGGTCAAACAGGTCATGATTACACCTTTTAAATGCCTCGTATTGTATAAGCCACTTTGCAAATGCAAAAAAAACGAATCTAATTTGCATATCCATAGCACCAAATTAGGCTGTTAATGTATGGGGAAATAAAATAGGTTTCGTGCAAGTCCATTTGTGTTTTTATGTGTGGGTGTGTTTGTGTTGGTGGAAAAAAGTTGTGCTAAGTGTAGGGACGTTAAGTGCAGCTCTTCATGAATAATGCATTTTTTTTTATCGCCGTTCTCACAGCAACAAAAATCAAGAGGGACCATAAAACTCTCAATCATACTGAGAAAGACTGTTCCATTCGGTTCAGAATCAGAGGGGTGATATAGAAGAAAATGGGGGGAAACCCCCGTATGTATTCATAGTTTTTTCCACCACTTCTTCAGGCTGGTTATTGGCACAGTCTGAACGCTATTGGCCAGATCAGGCTTCACAATGGGATAGCAGTAAAATCAGAATAAGAGAGGATGAAAGGAAAGACCGGTAGATGGAAGTAAAGCAGAAGATCCAGACAAATGTTGTTCCCTGCCTCCCACTCTCTGCCCTCTTATCTGTTATATCTCTCTCTCTCTCTTTCTTTCTCTCTCTCTCTCTCTCTCTCTCTCTCTCTCTCTCTCATATAATGTAGGCTGCTTCACTCACCCACCCATTTGGTACTTTAGTGGTTTATCATACAAACAGCCCAGGACAGCCCTTGTCTCTCTCTCTCTCTCTCTCTCTTTCTCTAATACATATATGCATGCACCCTTCTTTTATATCCCTCTCTCGCTCTTGCATGCAAACGCACACAGTTACGGTTGCTTGCTCAGTGATGGATGCTGGACATAAAGATGGACAAGATGAAAAGGTTTCACATATCAGGGTGTGTGGTCGGTTGATACATGTAAGCAACAAGAGTGGAGGGCGTGTGTGTCTTTTAAGAGTCCATGTGTGTGCCTGCAGAATATCTGACTGAACGCAGACCTGCTTCGCTCTGCCGAGGAATTTCAAGACTGGCTGAGTCTTTCTCTTCTGCTTCATTGAGCGGCTAGTGCCTGCCACTCCCCTGTCTGCCACGGAGAAAATGACTTTTTCCTCGTCCTCCGTTCCCTCTCTTACAGCTGCTTCCTTTTACTTGATGATGAGCTAAGCTGAGCCTGTATGGCTTTTCTTCTCCACCTCCTCCTCTTCCCTTTTGTTCCTCTGCGAGGTGTGTCCAGAGAAACGGGAATACCGGATTTAAGCCTCTGAATTGTCAGAACAGTGGGAGTGTTTGGGGGAGCGTCTGGCCATGTTGGGGCCAGCAAGCCGTCGGGACTGCAGCAGTGTCCTGCTCTGCTTTGGGTGTTGGAATGGCCGAATGGTGGGCTTATAGCATGTTGGCATGCTGCTTGCTTACTGTCACTCATTCACTGAAGTCTTTAATTAGTATGCCAGTGTTGTGATATAAATGATAAACATGGCCCATCTTTGCCTTACTCCATATATTGCATAATTGATTATCTTCTATTTGCATGCATGCAGTTTTTCACATTAGTAGCACTGATGGGCTAGCTTGAGAATCAAGAATCAGCTGCATGTCAGTCATTGAAAGAGATCTGTCACTATTTGTTTTAGAAATTAAGGTTATGCTGCATGGCTTTTGTGCTGGACTTCCAGCTTTTTTAATGACAGGTAATTTCCCAAACAGCAATATGCTCAGGTGTGAAAGAAGTACTCAGTGGTTGCTATGGTCCACTCACTGAGATACTGTACACTCATCTCATTAAAATCACAAAGCCGTGGCACAAGATGCCATTTCATGTGTTGTTATGAGTGGGTGTTTAATTTGCATGGCTGTGTCATGCAGCTGAGGCAGGTGCATAATGATGGCACAAAGCAATTCAGATCCTAAAGTGGTAAGGTTATAAGAACCAACTTTTATTCTGTAGCACTTTTTGTGAAATGTTTAATTTACCATGTAACTACCCAACTGTTATTCTCAGCTGGTGCAA
The DNA here is from genome assembly GCF_015220745.1 of Sebastes umbrosus. NCBI lineage: Eukaryota > Metazoa > Chordata > Actinopteri > Perciformes > Sebastidae > Sebastes > Sebastes umbrosus. The sequence goes on along the minus strand of NC_051276.1, from coordinate 17,325,582 downwards.
TGTAGGCTGTGTTGTTTAAGGACTTGATATGTTGCAGCGGGGAACATGGATTCATAGTAACGCTGAGGATGATCTAGTTAAATTAGGCTCTATTGTATAGTGCATTAAGAACCTAAAATCCCCATTACATCAAAACATTAATATTTGTTGAGCCATCAGAGGTGAAGCTAAGGCCAAAGTCAACGTGTCAACAAGCCTTGACTCCATTTGACATAAAAATAAAAAAAAAATAACACACTTAAACTATGAGTGACAAAAGCAACAAAGCAGCCAGCATGGCCAGCTACATTGTGATGAGTCGCCCTTGAGTGTTGCTCAATCGCTCGTTGACGTAGCTATGTGGTTAAATAGCACTGGGAACTGGCTTAAACAGCATTTTTATAGATGAAACGGAACAGGGTGAAACAATAACATATGATTGGTTGATGCTTCACCACGTCTAGACTGATACTGTGTCTCTTGTAGTGTGAACACAGCAGTTACAGTTACTAAAATCTGCGTATAGTCAGTCTTTCTTAACACAAATAAAAACTTCATCATGTTGAGCAGCACTTCTACAGACTGTTTTTTTAATTAAGCCATAGTGTATCTTTAATAATAACAGCCCTGATTCTAACTTTGTGAATGTTGTAAATATTCAATGGGTCAGGTAATTTTTAGGTCTGGAGTTTTCTTGTTATTTATATTATTGAATTTCATGTCATTGTACGATCCAAATGTTTTAATTTTTTATTGTAATTCATACATTATCTGGTAGGGTTAGTTTGAACTATGTAAATTGACTAAATGTATCACTTTCATCTTAAATAGCCACCAATCATTGGATTGTAGGAGTGTAAACATAACCTTTAAACAGCAAATATTGACACATTATTTTCTGTTGGCCTGGGCTTGAACAGTGTACCACTCAGCTCCCTAATCTGTTCACCAGTATTCAGTGTCAAATCTCTGTCTATCACCCTGTTATAAGTATTGTACAGTAAGCTCCTCTAGCAGAGGAATGTATGTGTGCTCTCTGTCCAGTTTTTCACCTGACTTCCTCCTCAGTTAGCTCACTGGTTCTCAAGAAACACCTCTGCATGCCAGTTAGTAAACAGGAATAGTACAACATAGTTGTTATTTAATAATCAAGAGGGAAGTACACACAAAGGCCATGACGAAACCTTTGTAAATATAAATTTAGACTCATAAAACACATCCCAAGCATATTAGGATCCTGACTCATAGTATGTAAAAGAGTTTCAGTGTTGAGCTCATTACTGTTGAGTAAAGGTATGAGTTTCAGTATGGGACTCTAATATTTGTTCATGAATTTACTGTCGCTCTCTCATGTAGTGGATAACAGTAACAGCTGCATGTGGGACAAATCAAGAGTATTTTGCTTTGGTTGGGTGGCTGGGTGTGAATGGCAGCGCATGCACAATGTATAATAAAATGCTGCTGAATGGGCAATCCCAGGCATCGCCCAGTCATAAGCTGGCTGTTTAATGGAACAAATGCAGTTACTGCCAATCCTTCCCTCCCTCCCTAATGCCAGGTCACACAGCTCGATGTGTTTTTCGTGAGACAGTACACTGTAAGTCCTGATAGTTACAACAGTGTTTTTCCTCCAGAAAGTTGCAATCAAGCCACAGATCTGTCCACCTCTGGGATCCAGTATAATTATTTCATCTGTTCCTCACCACCTAGTATCAGTCTACTGGATGGGTTGACCGCATGTGTTCTATCTGTCAGCCCATCTGTTTGTTTGTGTAGGTGTAGGCCCTGCTCTGGTCGAGCTCAGCATTACTCAGCGCTGCTGACTGCTTGAATTGATCTCACCCACTGTCTCTGTCTTGCTTTTATGAGCTGCAGACGTTCTTCTTATAATTGCAGAGGGTTTAATGTATTTTGTGCACATAATGAACTTCTGTTCCTCTGTTCTCCTTCTCCTTTTCTTATCATCCAATATTATACTCTCTCCTCCCTCATTCTCTCTCTTTTTCCTTCAATCCCTCCCCTGGATTTCAGGCCGAGTCTGGTTATGGCTCAGAAACCAGTCTCAGGCGTCATGGTTCCATGTTGTCTCTCACCTCAGCAGCCAGTGCCCTTGTCGGCCACATCCGCATCCTCCTTCAAGGTAAAAGAGGGAGAGTTTTGAAGATGTTTGGCACTATTGGATCATGTCAGATTCTCTGCCTTCTCTGATGTATTTCCATCAATACACATTCAAACTTTGGTTACATATACAAAGAATTCAAAAAATAAAAAAACAAAAAATTAAAATTATTGGAATTAGGGTCCCTCTGGAGAACGAGACCTCGTGTCTCAGCGAGGTTACCTGTGTAAATAAAGTTTAAATAAAAAGCATTTCTGAAAATACCAGCTAAAGGCTAGATCTGTTGTTATTACTTTTTTCAGGTGAAAGAATGTCAAGTGTTTTGTACTTATCTTTATGATGATCTTGCCTTGTGGTTAAAACAAGAGAGCTGACATGGAATATTTCCCCTTTATTTCATTTCCTCTTAACTTCTGTTTCTCTTTGCTAAGAAGGGGCACAGGTTACGTGAAAAGTTAGCAGAAATGGAAAACCTTCCGGGACATTCTGTGCAGACAAGTGGACACCCTGCAGAAATACTTTGACACCTGTGCTGACGTTGTCTCCAAAGATGAATTTCACAGAGACAGAGGTAACCTCTAGCATAAAGACACTATTATGGAGCATGCATAGTGTCAAGAGATTTATTTCAAACATGTTTTAAATAGTTTTTAAATTGGCTGTAGTTGTTAGAGCCGTGTGGATTGTGGACATGGCAAAGAGGAATTAGTCTTGATGTTTACTGGCCAAGGAAAGAAAATTATAGATGGGGCTTTACTTGGTTCATGCAGTATGGGAGATGAAGGAGAGTGTTTGGTAAGGAAACAAAAATCAATATCCACTAAGGGGGCACTTTGTTGTGTTGTTTAATCTCAGAGGCAGAGGCTTTCTGTAGTCTTCAAAATCACTTTCATATTGCACTGCTGTCTTATATAGTTAATCTGAATGATGCTTTTGCTAGAAAATGTAGTATTACGTCTTCCAACAATTGTCTAATTAAGCAAAAGTTAGCAACTCTGGAGGTGTAAATATACCTGTTGAATAGATTTGAAATGTTTAAACTATACTATATGTAGCTATACGTATGTACAGGTTGAGGTATCTATGCCATATTTATAATTTGGTTAACTGACAGATAGATAGTAGAGTGCATCTAAGATTGCTGTTGTTTTTTTTAGCAGAAGAAGAGGAAGACGAAGAGGACTTTCCTACCACTACCAAAACCCGATGGCGAATGTAATCACAACAACAATGGCAGCAAAGAAAAATGTGAGTTAACTTGCAGATACAGACAATTCATTCATTGCTTTAGAATATCTGTGAAAACAAAATACATTTTGGCTGCTTGGCCTTGAAATAACTGATTCCCTTTAATGGGAAAACTAGAAAGTCTATTTCTAATCAAGTCGTGAGTCAGCTGTCACATTCAGTTATTCCTTTGTTTCTGTCTGTGGCAGTGTTTCCCCCTGCCAGCCCCAAAGGTATGAATGGAATAGACTTCAAGGGTGAGGCCATCAACCTTCAAGGCCACCACAGCAGGCATCCTCTCCACTTTTGTCCCCACTGCATCGAACTGATGGTCAAACGGGAGGACAGCTGGCAGAAGAGAGTGGACAAGGTACGGTCTTGCTCTCTACACACAGTGATCAAAATAAATGTCACTCAGTGTACCAAATGAAGAAAGGATAGGTTTCTTGAGTGGGCTTGTCAGCAGCCATTGTTGTCTGGAAGTGTCGTAGACTGACGAGCTAATTGCTGCCTTCCATTGTCTTTAAGGAGTTGACCTGGTTTGGTGTTGTTGGGCTCCATCCTTCAGGTGATGAGGTTGTGGATCAACACTCTGCTTCTCAAAATGTCTAGCAATGACTGTGTGTGAAACTTGAAAGCAATCCGCTGTTCATGTTGATGGGAAAGTTACTATTTAAAAAAGTAAGTGGTTGTTTTTTAAAGTCTAGAAGGTAATATAATGGAGTTGTGCTCTGAAATGGATTCCATGTAAAATACACTAATTGTAATAAATAAATAGCTGTGGAAATGAAGAAGTTAGACAAGCCTTAATTCCCTAGATGAAGTTCAGATCTGCTTTTATCAATACTTAATCTTTCCGTTGGTTAGAAGATTTGATATGAATGCTGTTTGTGTTATTTGTTCCTGATTTCTGCGTGTTCATCTTGTATTTATTTGACAAATTAAACTGTGTTAAGCTGCTTGAATGTAAGGTGCCTACTTGCAATTGAAAAAAAAGATAATGTGTGCTTAGTCAGTGTTAAAAAAAGTTGAAAATGTCCTCAAATTCCACAGTCCAGACTACTGAAAACCATCATTTTTTTTATTAGATATAGCTGGTTTACAGGTGGTAACCAGCTACATGTAAAATGAATGACTAAAGGTTAATGAACATACACTTTTCAAAATAGTCAGACTTGCTTACCAGAAGCACAACTGCACCTGTTGCCCTTAATGGTTTTTAACCCTTTTGTTTTATTCGATCGTTACCTTCTTATCCAGTGGTTGGAGTTCCCATAACACTCATTGATTTTGCTAATAGCGGTCTGTGTCTGTAAAGGTACGCTCTAGAGCACCTCATGCTCACATCCTGATCAGCACAGCTGATGTTGTCAAACCAGTTTCTTTTTTCCTGTGTGTCAAGGCATGCTGCCCAACCCTAAAACCTACAAAAGCCGGGAAGTGCTTTCAGTTACTCAGACTGCTCGAGTGAAACTACCTCAGTCTTATCTGTGTTTGGTTATGTGTGTAAAGTTACCTGCCGATGTGTAGTAGGGAAATAGAATAGTTTGGAACAACACTCTCAAAGGAATAAGACCCGCCTGCTCGGACTTGTACAGAGAGGTTAAATTAGAAAATGTCTGCGAAGACTCTTGGTGGAAACCTACGCTACAAAGGGAGGACAGAGCAGCTCAAATACCATAAACAGAGATGGGTACCTCTACAGACTTGCAGCCACTTCTTTAAAGTAGGTTTTTGTCTGTCTGTCTGGTGGTTACTCACCGCTGACAAGCAGGCTCACCTCCTGTTTATTTTGTGCAAGTCTTATATGTCCACACCTTTCTGTACACTTTGTTTTCTTCTCTTTCTGACTGGGTTCCACTCCAATTAAATATTTTTTAGGGACATTATTGTTTTTAGTCTAATATTGCTTTAGTTTGCTTGCGTTCTCTTTTTGCAGTGTTGGGTAAACTGTGTCCTGGAAATTAAGTTTCTTTGGCAGAGTTGTGTTTTTTTTATTGTCTTTGTAGGCCAAATACAGAGGCTAGTTAGCGATGTCTCAGTGCTTTTACGTCATAGATGGATGTAAACATAGACTCTTAGTTCTTCATTGTATAGCAGTAGAGCTTGTCTACTACACCTGGGTTAAGTGCGTTCATTGGCCTCTGGCAGGGAATGACACATTAAGGAAAACCTGTTTCAGTGCGTTCGCACAGCCGAATGATGTGGTGAGTTGCCCGATTGTTGTTGACCCGCTAACATCCCTTTTCTTCCCCTTTTTTTAGCAACTCTTTATCGACTGTAATCTGATGAAAGAGCATTGGTCACTGGGGCGGAGATGTTTCTGTCTCTATAACAGTGAACTCCTGTTGTTTGTTTGTCTAAATGTGGAGGATCAGCAAATCTCTTTTAAAATGCAGCACAGATGTTTCTAATGGGCTTTCTATTTACATGCTGTTATTTATTGTTTAGTACAGTTGCACTAACACTACACTGCTCTCTCTGTGTGTTCAGGAGCTAGAGAAGAGGAGGGAGGGTAGAAGATGCCTACAAGGTCTGCTATGAATGAACTGAAGAAAAAAGTCACACTACGGAGGCCCAGACTACGAGGCAAGGATCATCAGAAGGATTTCTTGACTTTGTCCAATGTCTCCCAGCATGTTCATTTTATCTTCCTGCACCCTTTTCACAGCTTTTCTCAGCTTCTCTCACAGTGTTGTTATATTGCTGACAGCATTTGCTTTCCACAGGAGGGGCCAACAGTCTGATCAATGAGGATGAGTTCTTCGATGCGGTGGAAGCTGCGCTGGACAGACAGGACAAGATAGAAGAGCAGGTGTGATGAAGATCTAAACTTGCTCAATCAAAATGTCCTGTCCAGTTTGGATGTATAAAACAATTACACATTTAAGTCTATAAGACACATTGATCTCTCCTGTCCCTCCCTTCCTCATATATCTCTCCTTGAAACACATTTAAACAAAGCCAAAATGAACTGAAGCACAGTTGCATACATTACACGGAGGGAGGTTGCCTTTCTCTGTCGCATCTTCTTAATCTTCTCTCTCACCAAACTCCTACTCTCTGTCCCCCAGTGCCAGTCAGAGAAGGTCAGGATACCTCGACTAACTCCGGTTCCTCCAGGAGACGTCTACTCCACCATCGGTACACACCGATTTGCCATCCAGGTGCTCAACACATATCTTATTTTCTCTTTAATGTACAGCTTGTTTCCATTCTGCTTTGTTCTAATTTAAGTATACCGGTTGCTACTGTCTGTCTCATCATTCCTGTCTGAAGCTTAGTCAGCTTAGTGACCTGTCTGTAAAGCTCAGCAAATGACTGTAGCTTGTGTGCTTCTCATAATGTGTCCATGCTTTACCTTTAATATGATCACACAGAGAATCAGTTTGTGCTTGTTGCAATCATTTGAGCGCTTGCATAACATCTTCGTATGAAATACTACTTCAGTAGGTTGTGATTGCGTCCTCTGGACCGCTGCAGGGTGCCTCTTTCTATTTTGTTCCTTATTCTTTTCTCTTTCAATCTTTCTTCTCTGCTGCACAGCCCCATAGCCATTCTTCTTCCCTGTCCTCCGTTGAGCTAGTCAGTGCTTCAGATGACATTCACAGATTCAGCGCTCAGGTACTGTATGTGGTCAACAGTGAGCACCTGTACCTGCAGGGGGATGCAAACGCCTACTGCTTTCCACCGCAGTCAGAGAAAGCATGAGAATGTCTACTAACCAGTCTCTCCAGGACTTCACAAAGATTTCCTGTGCTTTTGAGTAGCATGTTAGAGGCACTTTTTACACCAATTTCTTTATAATATTATGTGAAGCACTAAGACAAAAAACCTTGACTGGACAAAATTGAAATTCCTGGAGTGACTGACAGGTTGTCTTCATCACATAACGGTTGTCATCATACCACTGATAAGAAAAAATGTTATTCTAATACCGCATGACTGGAATTTAGTTGAAAGCTCTTCATTTCCGCCTCCCTCTCCTCTTCTCTTCTCTTCTCTTCTCTTCTCTTCTCTTCTCTTCTCTTCTCTTCTCTTCTCTTCTCTTCTCTCCTCCTCCTCTCCTCTCCTCTCCTCTCCTCTCCTCTCCTCTCCTCTCCTCTCCTCTCATCACTCCGTCTTCCACAGCATGAGCAGGCATGAATCCAGACTGGCTATCCACTGTGTTCTTAATGCATTGTTGGGATGTTGAATAACACCCCAAGCAGTGTTTATATTGATTTGGTTAGAGCTCAGTGGTTAATGTATTTGCTTAATGAATTCCTAAGATTCTGAGAGGGGAATATTTGAACTGTTTGCCTCCTATAATGTTATCTGTAATAAAATACCAGCACAGGTGCTAGGTGTGTTGATTGTTCAAGATCTATAAATCATTAAACTTGAGCAGAGCATCACACATACAATGAATTCTCCTCCGCAACTGTGTCCTGTTTCAAAGCATGTCCTCAACTTAGGCAGTTAAAAGAACGGTAAAACACTTTCTAAAATATGAATTTAATCAATACCTGTCTGTCTCTTAGGTGGAGGAGAATGTGCAGAATCATATGACGTACTCGCTTCAGGATATGGGCGGAGATGCTAACTGGCAGCTTGTAATAGAAGAAGGAGAGATGAAGGTGAGTACAGAGGAGAGATGCTGCTTATGAATCATGTCTCATGATTCCTAGCTGTGAATATTTAAGTCTCATTCAATTTTTAAAAGATACTGTGGTTGCAGTAGAAGCACTGATATTACATTTATCAGCCAGCAGAGGTAGAGGACCTACTCAAATATTTAAAGTCAAAGTATTTCATGCCACAATGGAAAAAAATAATCCATAAAATAAGTAATCAGTCATTTCTGAATGGAAAAAATCCTCTCAAGTTATCAGTCAATGGTAGAATTGAAGGATCAGTGTGTAACATTAGGGGGATCTATGGGCAGAAATGGAATATAATATTAATAAGTATGTTTTCAGTAGTGTATAATCACCTGAAACTAAGAATCGCCAAACACTGTTAACTTTTCCTGCTCGGGTCGAAGTCAATAACGTTGCTCGCTCCCGTCGCCCTCTCTCTCTTGTTTCACCACTCATTTCCTACATACACACACTCACTCTACACACTGGCTCCGCTCCAAATGACCTACGCTACTCTTACAACTGGCTCTTGATAGGACTATTTGCGTTTTCATGTCGGCCACTGTAGCTCTCCAACACGCTTGGCACAAGGGGAGAGGCTTCAGTTGGTTGCAATCTCCTCACCTCACCACTAGATCCTACACACTGTTCCTTTAAGAGGATCCTTAAGGATATGTGTTTTCAGTGAGGTTGCAAATATGTTTATAGTGATGACATGACTTTCCGTTTGTTCTAACTTCTGTCTCCGCACTTTGTGTTACAGGTGTACAGGAGAGAAGTAGAGGAGAACGGTATTGTGCTGGATCCTCTCAAAGCTACGCATTCTGTGAAGGGGGTGACGGGACATGAGGTCTGCCACTACTTCTGGGACACGGCTGTCCGAATGGACTGGGAGAGTAAGTTCACTTTTTAAAAGTCACCATCATATCAACTCTGTTTGACTTTCTCTGTTTTAATGTCATGACCTGACCCTGAACTCTTCCTCCCTCAGCCACCATTGAAAATTTCAATGTTGTGGAAACGCTCTCTGATAATGCCGTCATTGTTTACCAGACACACAAGGTAAATTGACTTCTTGGTGGTTTGAGACATTGCACGTTTGATCAGTAATATTCTGCAGCCTGTTTGATTGCCAACTGAATGCCTCTGTTTGTGTTTCAGAGAGTGTGGCCTGCCTCTCAGAGAGACGTGCTCTATCTATCAGCCATCAGGAAGATCTTGGCAACAAACGAAAATGATCCCGACACATGGCTGGTCTGCAACTTCTCTGTGGACCATGACAATGCCCTTGTAAGATTACTACATTACACCTGTTGCTATCATGCCATAGAGCAAGTGGGATGTATCAGGCATCCATCAAGCATTCGATTAATTTCAGCATATAATTCCTGTACAAATATCCCATAGTCAAACAAGACATTGTTGTAGGGCCGTTTGCATGGGTAAATGGAAGAAAGAATAGTTTTAGACCTCTTAACCCCAGTCACTCTGTCAGATTAGTTACAGTGAGATTTGTGGCAGCTTGGAGATTGTTTTTATTTACATTTTTGTTTTACCTCCAGCCCACAAACCGGTGCGTTCGTGCCAAAATCAATGTTGCTATGATCTGCCAAACGCTGGTCAGCCCACCAGAGGGTGATAAAGAGATCAGCAGAGACAACATCCTTTGTAAGATCACCTACGTTGCCAATGGTAAGTGCCTTTCCAGCCTCATAAAGTTTTGCTCTCAGTGTATATATGCCTTAGGCAATATCAGCAGTCAACAGAACAAAGCCTCACTATTATCATCAGTCTAACTGTAATCTACCTATAAGCACCTCAACATTAACATCCAAGCTACTGTATATGCCAGAAGGAAGTGTTAAGCTGAGGCCTGACCCCTAATCAATTTGGGTCAAACTGTTATTTCTTGTCTGCAGACAGTCCATTACTTATATAAGTAAAACCCACTGAATTATCTAAACTACAGAGGAGAAACTAAAGATATTCAGGCCAAAGCATTGGCAAACTGGTAGAGATATATTGGCCTTTATTTAAACAATCTGTAGCGCATGGTCTAAAGTGCATGGCGCAAGTGCGTTTAGGGTGTGTCCAACTCCACTTATGCTGGTTAAATGGCACATAATCTGGGCGCAGAGTAAGGCACAAAGGGGTTGTATTTAGTCTCTTAATTAACCATAGGTGTGTTTTGTGCGTAACATGAATCAAACCAATCAGTGTCCTCTCCCATTCTTTTTAAAAGTCAGGGGCGCATTGCTATTTAAATGGCGGATTCAGAAAACTGGAGAAGCGAGTGGTTTTCTGCTGAGGAAACAGATCTGCTCGTGCACAAAGTGAAAGTGTGATGCATGTGGTCCTTGACCGGTGGACCCGGACTGCATATGAGCACATGCACCAAAATTCATTATATTACAATTAACATTAAATATGACAAACACGTATTGATAATAATGAAAACTGTTTTGCTTTCCGATTCAACCCACGGGGGGGGGGGGGCTCGGACAAAAAGGGCTGAGCGGAAGCCTCTGGAGGCTGTATTACTTGCAGCCGGGCACTGCCAAAGAGGCGGTACATAATGTGATGCATCAGCCTCAAAACGCCACCGTTAAGGGGTAGAGGGCCTGCAAACTTTGAAGTAACCTATGACTACGCTCACAACACAGAGGGATGAGGAGAGGAAACCTTGAGCGCAGACAGAAGCATGTGTGCACGAGGCATAAAAACAGCACTCGTGGACTCATGACACATTTTGATAGAAAACATTTGTGGGGGAAGCCTCCTTGAGTGTGTGCAAGAGGAAATGGGCTGCTTATGAAATGAGTGTCTAGAGCTGACACTGTAATGAACTGAGGAGGAGGAGAGCTGCTGCGTCCCTGTGTGTGTAACAAGCAGAGTGTGTGCGTGTTGTGAACCTGCCTATGTGGAAGCATCTTACTATCTGAGTAACACTGCGCCAGACTTTAGACCAGGTTTTTGTTGGTCAATGACGCAATGGCTTTCTGCTGCCTCAAGATAGCAATGCGCCAACAAAGCACCTGTCCACACCTCATTTTAAGACCAACATGCCAATGGACGCAAGTACATCTGTTACTTACACATTGTGGATACCAGGCGTGAAAATGACAACTGCATCGGTCTGAAACTAGCAATTAGTGCACTAGACAGTTGCGCTGCGTTGTGCGCCGCTTTGTGTAAAGATGGTGTAAGATAGGGGCAATTGTGTTTGCGAATAATAGCCTACGGCCAGCAGCAGAAAAGTCCTTGAGATTTCAACTGTCACATCAGTCTAAATAAATACAGCTAGAATGTTTACTTGAGTTTGCACATATAAAGTTAGCTGGTTGTGTTGACTTATTGAGATGTGAGCGGCTGTTTTAACCATCTTAGCTGCCGGTCACACAAGGGACTAAAAAGAAAACAAGTGGATCAAACAGATCCAGTGTATATGGAACCATTGTACAGTAGAAATCTCTTGTGTCACAAAATGTAATGCTGTCAGAAAGCTACCTCTAGCTGGCTTCTCTTTTGTTTTGTGTTTGTTTTATTACTGTTATTATTATGAATGACACACTATGATGCTACTGAGTTGCTATCATTTGTATTACACCTTTTTCCTCAAATAATTCATTACATTTCTGCTAACTAGTCTTTGTACATCTGCCAGCTGGCACAAGAGTTAGACTGTCTGTGTGCTTGTGTGTTTGAAACGTCAGTCCAGACCTGCACCTCCCCTGACTTCCTGTAGACGAGTTCATAGTGATGTAAAGCAGCGCTGCTGAGGGAATCCTGACTCACTTTATTGTTAGAGAAGCCAGGCAGATCATGGAGTTCATTGAGAAAAAATAAAAAACACTAGAGGGCACCCTAGACCTCTGTTGGCACAGCATATGTACACTGTGGGTTTATGACTAATAGTTTTATCAGAAGTGAGCACGTACACACAGTTTCCTGATCATTACCCTCTGTGTGGCTGCAGTAAACCCAGGAGGCTGGGCTCCAGCCTCGGTCCTCAGAGCCGTGGCCAAGAGAGAGTATCCCAAGTTCCTCAAACGCTTCACTTCCTATGTCCAGGAGAAAACAGCTGGGAAGCCCATCCTTTTCTGAACACACAGAGGTAACCAGACACACCAAACACATCTTCTTTTACAGCTGAGAGAGTAACTAAACTGATACACAGAAGACACAGAAGAAGATACTTATTTCAGTATCTTCTATCTATATATCTCTTGACTAATGCTTCGTCTGTGAAAAAAAAAAAAAAAAAAATTCTGGGATATTGATTTTCCATCTTCCTTTTTGCCTCAGGTTTACGGAGGGCCAAGTTTGCCCACTGGAGAGACGACATTGTTCAGCGTTGAACCGGCTCTCAAATGACTACACGACTCATTCACCTGTCAATCAGAATGTGTTTTCAAACTATTACATGCAGGACACTACATCATCCTACAGGACACCTGCTTGTAGAAGAGACTGGTTTTACGGCTTTAATCCATCAGTAGATGTCATCCCAGCCACATTATCATGGCTTAACACCATCTGTTGGCCATCGGTACACAGGGCTCCAGAGTGCGATCGTTTTGGTCCATATGCGACCAAAAATCTATCGAGTGCGACTAAATACTTTCATTGGTTGCACCGGTGCGCCTGACAGGTCTGTCTCTGTGTGTATGTGTCAAACCGCACCCTGTACTCCTCCTCGAACAATATCACAACCATAAAACATACCGGTAATTCAAAATGAAGAGAACTACTGATTGTTTTTTCGTCAAGAAAAATGCTGCGGTGCCCGTTACACCTGTCCCCAGTCCTGAACAGCCTAACCCAGACCAGCATCACCGGCGGAGCATAGATCCACCACCGGTCTCCCCGGTCCCCAGTAAGATGCCTAATCCTGAAAAGGGCGCTGGATTCATTTCAAAGCGGGGAGGGCAAAAAGTGTGTGTGTGTGTGTGAGAGAGAGACACTGTACATTTAATGACACGAGTCAACTTTACTCTGCTCAGATGATCGCTAAACAGCTGATCTGCTCTGAGCGCTCTCTCTCACTAGCAACGCACACATTACATTACACTACTCTTATACCAACGTAATATGTAAAAATGTAGATACCAGACTGTTAAACTCACTATCGAGAGCTAGTTAACCGGAGGTGCCATTGATGACATTATGATGCGTTCAGGTAAAAATGAGTATTGGGGTGAATGTAAATTATAACGTCATCATGATGTCTTCAAATGTAATCTTGTAAAATGTAGTTTTCGGCGAGAAACTTGAATAAATCCAGTCGTTTGAAGGAGATGTTTTCACAGCAATATAGAATAGATCATAGAAAGGGAATTATCACCTGTTTAACTTCCTAACAAAAAAACAGTATGCAAATGGTAATAAAGGAGTGGATGTTGAAGTACCTGGAATTTATTGTTTTACTATTATTTTTTTTTACCGTGGTATCGACTTGGTAGAGAATCATGGGATTACACTGGTATTGGTATTGACTACTAAATTTCTGGTATCGTGACATCCGCAGTGTAGGCCTATGGGAACTAACAAAACACTTAAAATCTGTTATTGTGGCACCAAAAGGCGCGGTGAAAAACTTTGGGTGCACCTAAATTGTGTGCTGGTGCACCTAAATGAAATAGTTAGGCGCACCAGTGCACCAATGCAAAAAGTTAGGCTGGAGCCCTGGTACATTTGTATGTAAATTCAAGAGTTTCCTAAGTGTTTTTTTGAATTGTTGTTACCAATTATTTGCTTTTTTTGTAAATTGTTTTGTACATTTCTTATGATTACATACTTCTTGACTTTTTTTGGGGTTTGCTTTAATCACTAGTATTACAGCTACTTGTTTTGCTGCTGCTAAAGTAACTACCACGAGAGAGGAAAGCTACTGACAGGAAAAGCATAGATGAGGTGTGGTACAGCATCTCCTTCTCCTGTCCCTCTGGTGATGACTCTCTTTGCAGTCTGATGTGGAGGGGGGGCAGAGCCTAAAGCTTTGAAATCTTTATATTTCTAGATTGTTATAAAGTAGCTTTTCGGAGAGCACCGGGGACACAATGTATTGTACAGAGAAAACCGAATACGTTTTCAGTTAGTTTACCAATGTGAGAAATGTGAATTGACTGTTAAATGCTTGAATTTGATGGGCCAAGGAAACCTGAAGTGGGAGATATAAAGAGTATTTGATGAGTCTAAATAATATTTTTTGACACGGTTGAAGTGATAATCAATAATTGGATATCAATGATGTAATTGACTGTGGTCTATAGATGCTAAGTTGCGGGCATATTGTCAGTGTGTATCGGTCTTTAACCTCCACGTAACACACAGGTTTCTGACCGATATTTGCGAATAGCCAGCCTATAGTGTCTGATGTACAGATTCCTCTCTTTCATTGAGAGACGAGTGGATACATTTTGTACACCCCAGGTTGTTTTTCACCATTTTTGAGGCCCCTGATGAGGAAGAAAAATAATCTGTCTGTGCATTCATGAGTGTAAGGTTTGTAAATTAATCCCGCTGCTATTGTGCAGGATGAGGTAAAGTTGTAAAATGTTGAGTAGGAAATCATCTACACCCTAGACACTTAGTCGTACTCTAACATTACATTTCACACGCCACACTACAGTGCAGTGGCCTCCTGCCCCTTTGACTGATAAACTACCCCCAGAATGCCTTAGACACCAGGATGAACCCTAAAAAAAGTCCTGGTTATCTTTACTGTACAGCCACCAGATGTGCATTTATCAACACTGAAATGAAGCGGGGGAGGGGGGAAGGGTCAGCATTTCACATCATGTTACCTCAAGATTTAAATTTACTCTAGGTTGTGTTTGATGCCATCAAGAGAAACGGGAGTTTTACAATCAGTAGATCTGCATGGTTAAAAAAAAGCTCACCATCAGATTTTCAGTCTAAAGGGTCAGAGGTTAGGAAGGATCTGGATAATTGTTTTGTTGATGATTACAAGAGCTAGATCTACGAGCAACGTCAGCTGAAGAATGCATTTAGTGTTTTTAATTGTGATATTTTGTCAGTAATCTACACACTTTGTATATTTCTAAGTTGTACATCAGAAGTGTTATTATTTGCACTAAATGTAATGCAATTTGACAATGTTCTGTAAATTAAAATTGTTACACAACAGAAACCGGTGCAGTGTATGTTGATTTAGTGGGAACTCCCAAATGATGTGTACATACAAACACAGCTGTAATATGCAAATAGATGAAGCTATGCATGCTGGGATCACAGAAGTTAAAGTAGCTAAACAGTAGACATTTAAATTTTTAGCAGTTTATTTATTTATAGGAGTCTCTCTAAATATAAATATGCATTGTCTTTACATTCAGCGATTAAAGTATTTCTTTCAGCAAATGGTAAAATATTGAGATTTACATAATAAATTATGGTCTTGTGGAATTCAACATTTATAGTTGGATATGGTTCTTGATGAAGAGGTATCGGACAGCTTTCTAAGCGGAGGATGTATGTCTCATAACTTCTTGAGGAGGACACACTTATTCAGTATCAAAGGGATATCCTGAGTAAAAGCATCTTCAGTCATGAGGCAAAACCTCACAAAACTACTGGCTCCACATCAGAAATGATCTACAATGTTCCGTCACTGTCTCTGTACATGTAGCATCAATGACTTACAGAGGTGTGCATTTGTGGAGTAAAAAGAGAAAAGAAAAAGTGCATATTCACATATCCAAATGTGTGCTTATGTCAGGTAGCCCACCCACCTAAGCTACATCTTCAGAGAAAAATATTTCTTACAGTAATCATAACCAGTGTCAAAAGTGCCTTTTGATCAAGAGCGAGTGCATCATCCCGCCGCGCTGTGCTTCATCTAAGATCCAGTAACTGTCTTCCGTCACTTCACTTTACAGCAGCCCTTAACCACAGCTTCAGGTTCCTGTCAGGGCGACAGTAAGGATGCGGTGGCAGCTTTAACCACGTCACAGTCTGTTACGCCTGTGGAGCTTCAGAATCCATCACGTCTGTTCATATGAGTATTTTCTCATCTGTTTTGTCTGTGAGCTGGCTTCTGTCCTTTGTGTGACACATCCTTGTTCATCAGGGACAAAGATGCCTTCATAAAGTCACTGTAAACATTTCTCTTCTGATCAGCAAACTTTGAAAGGCTCTTTCGTTTCTTTCTGGTCAGCAGAAAGAAACGTTAAAAGAAATGTATCTACCCTCTCCTCATATGTATATATATATATATATATATATAAAGTAAATATTTAGATCTTTGTGTAGGCCATGAAAACAGTAGACATATATAAAACTTAATGGCACTGCGTTGACGCATGCTCTAAAAAGCGACACTCAGTTCAGCCTGATGTTCATCACGTTACATGATATGTCACATGGTTCCTGCAGATGTCCATCGCTGTGACTCTGTTGGTGTCTTCTTTTAGTCCATCAACCGGTGGAGAATCTCAGTCTTTTTATGTGTTGGCAATGCAAATGGCAACATGGATGTAGCAGCACTGGAAGTGGAGTCAAAGGCCAGTCTGGCCGGTCCAATGGAGCGCGGCGATTGTCTGATTGGCAGGAGGAAATGAAGGTTGGAAAGCTGCTCTTTTCACTGCCGGGGAGGAGAGAGAAACGGGCGATTATCAACGTGGTTTAGGCCTAAATGTGAACAAGCTAAACATGCACAAGCACCACTGAGCCAATATCTGAACACCTCATGAGGACAAAACAAGATTGACCCCAATGTGACAGTGACCTGAAATATCAAATGGAGAAACAACTCACCAAGTAGACATCGAGAACAGATCCGTCATCGCGGTCCATGTCCACATCCATGGTGCTCTGCTCTGAGGTGAGGCAGATAGCGCTGTCCTCCAGGGTGAACGTGGAGCTGGATGCAATGTCATCTCTGAAACAGAAAAATATATTTTCCTGTTAACCTACGTAGAAGAGCTTATTGTCTATGTCAAAAGACAGTTAGAGTAAAGCAGCTGTTTAAACAGTGCTTGGAAACTGATGAAAAACATACTCTCCAGAAACAAATCACACACTATTGCAGAGACGCTGACATCAAAGAGACAAAGGGATGAACCGACTGCGAACAGGATGGGAAACCTGTCTGGTGGCGAGCCAGCGGAGGTCTCAGCTGAGAGGCTCATAGTCTCAGAAATGCCTCACAGGAAATGAACAAAATCTCCTCAAGATTGGTCAGATTTGACCACAATGACGAAGTCAAAATGAGACCCTTGCTGGGAGAGTATGTACCACAAACAGATGCAAACTTAAGAATTGAATTATTCTAGAAAATTGCACAACTACATTTTGGGCTCAGTTTTTTGGGGAATTAAAGAAAAAAATTACGTCAACATTTCTGTCTCAAGATCTTTACCATGATATTAACAGAATCTATAACATGGAAAATGTGTTATGCAGCAGAAAATGTGTGAGCAGGGAGTGTAATGTATGCATTAAAAGATGTTACGATTGTAGGAGAGTGAAGCCTGCAGAGCATCACCTTCTGCAAGTGCATAAAGGAATCCTCCAAGACACAAAATCACAAACACTAGGCTTTTTATCCTCATGCAGCCAATACAAATACATGTTTACCTCTCACAATTAAACTAAATAAAAGGCATAAATCTTGCAACATACAAATACTTCAATGAAATAGAGGTGCACTATGAGACTGCATCAATACAGGAATCACATGTATACCTTCAAATGTAGAATGACTTTTACGTTTCAACCACCAGGGGGAAGACTTGAAAGCGGTTTTCCTTGTATGTACATCAGGTGACTCCCTGATAAATTCAGGAATGTGTTTTTTACCCTTTTATGACATGTGATTGACCACTTTTTGTATTCAAAGTCAAAGGGACTCAAAGGAGTACAGTTGTAGAGATAGATGGACGGATAAAGAGTCAGCTTTGTTTTAAAACAATCCTCCCCTGACACATCCCAACACAAGGTGTTAACCACTGTAAGAGGCAGACCAGCTGTCAGACAGGGATTATTGTTGGTGGATGTGCAGTCGCCACTACACCCGCTTGTCCCCTTTTGTCACAGTCTTTCTGCGGCATAATGGCACGGAGTAACGCCGCGTCAAAGCCGCCGTTTAAATATTTATGAAAACAGTTGACAGAACAATGTCAGCGCAGCAGCAGGTGACTGATGAAGGGACGGGACCGGGCAAGTCACACAATGAAGCCTATAGAGAGCAAGCTGAACCTGACACTGCTGGACAGAAGGAGAGGTGAAAGATGGGAAAACACGTAGAGGCTAGAGGACCGAGTGTTCAGAACAAAATGAAACTGTCCTTTACTAACAGCCAGACGATATAGTGTGATAACAGTAGTGTAGGTGTAATATAACCTATTCATGGAGTACGTTGAGTATTATTTCATAATCACATTTTTATCAGCTTTTGCAGTGTAATATGAGGTAATAAACTTATAAAGGTCTTCAACTATGAGTCAACACTGCACCATTAAAACACTATTAATGATAAGAGATGGTTAATGAAATAAAGTTATTTCTTCTTCCCTGTCTTGTAAATGAACAGTTCCCATCATCACACCACTTGTCCTTTGACTGTGTCCGTTTATTGTGTAGGATGTGTGTGGTCTGAGTCACCTGCTCCATGACGCACGTTACCAATAAGACCATGTGATGTAAGAGGACAGACAATAACGTGGGAGTATGTGAAAGTGTGTGTGTGTGTGTGTGTGTTGGGCGTGGTAAATCCACACGCCTTCCTTCTCGTTCCCCTCAGAGGCCGTATTGTTTGCAGCTCGCGTGATGGTTTTAAGGTGATAAACTACACGTTCCACCCCTAAATCAACACCGAGTGTTGAATGATATCATGAAAGCAACCACATATAGAGTTAAGAAGGAAAACAAGTAGACACCCGTACCTCTCCCCTGTTTGGTTGTCCACGTTGACAAAAATGGAGGAGGTGGAGATGGTTCCCATGGAGGAGCCCTCGTAGAAGGACGGGTTGGCAGGGACCAGATCGGGGCGCAGGTACGAGCCGAACACAGCTGAGGACAAAAGATTCACATGCGTGTGATGTCAGTAAAGGAAATCAACTTTCCTACATTTCATATCTTTGGTAACAACATCTTTCAAACTCCATGCCTCCAGTTTGTAACGCTTTTTTTTTTTTAATTTGTAGTCTCCAAGCCGATATGAGACTTCTCTGACTTTTCAAAGCTCCTCCAGATCCACATAGACGTTATACAACTTTTTTCACACGCTGAGTATTACAGTACTGCCCATGATGAGTAAACTGAACTTTTTTTTGTAAAATCTGTGGAGTTCTCCTTTAATCAAGAAAACACACATCGACCAACAACACTGACATCTACGGACATAATTTCCTGGAAGACCAAAAACGCCCCATTAGTCAATCAATACAGCTTTGTACAGCTGTGGATCGTTCACCAGATGAAAGGAGACAGATTTATTCTTGTAATTGTGGAAAGTTTAAACCAGCCTAATGACTGAGACGAGGCAGGGCATGAGAATTTGATTTAAGCTAATTGATTAAATGGTTCCAATATAACATATTTCCTAGAATAAACCTCACGCTTCGGAGTAAAACCGATTTTCTCTGTCCTCTTTGAGACTGATTTAGCAACCGTAAAGAGAGTCAGGAAGTGTAACAATCCAAATTGCTTTATAGTGTATTGCGTCACAGCTGGAGACGCTGGTGGGAGAGCGCCTGGTTGTAAAGACACATGACCCTGTGACTTCTCTTTCCGCTCCACACCCTTGTTTCTTCCTGTGTGGCGTTGGTCAAAACTCCTTCATCATATCAAACACAAAGGTCAGACGAAAGCTGCTGAACGTGTGCAGACACTTTCTTTCAAACAGCTGATTCATAGACCTTCTTGTGCTGAGGTCAGATTATGATCATGAGAGAGAAAGTGATAGGGGAGGTGAGGATAACACGGCTAAAACAACACAACCGTTTGTTTTGTTATTACACATGCCCTACGGACACACACATGCACAAATTGTGTATCGGATGGGCTGCTAATAACAAGGTGGCTTCTGTTTTCTTTCCATCAAGGCCAAACACTGTGTCAACAGTGACAGCTACCCCCCCGGGACAGTGCTGAGAGGACAACATTTTTATGGCCGAATGCAAGTGGCTGTTTATGGGCCTCAAGTGTTTCTAAAAAAGCTCTAATAAGCTATAAAAACTAGAGAATGACTGAGGTTGAAATGGCAGATTAGGAGGCCGTTTGGAGAGAGACGTGTTGTGGATAATGGTAAAGTGCATTTATAATATAATAGGTTTCAAACAATCTCCTTAATAATTCAGGCACTTCTATGAGAATCCCTCAATATTGTCAAGTATCCAAGATATGAACTATAATTTGTCACGGTCAGAGTGAGGTTTTCCTAAAGGAGCTGTTGTTTTGTGCACCTTGTCCGTCCAGACTGGCCAGGCTGCAGGCTCCTCCCAGCCTGTCCCTCCTGTCCTCCTCGTTCCTCTCATCCGCCTGCGATGAAAGGATCTCCTGTGAGGACGACTTCAGAGCCGGGATGGACGTACGAGTCCTCTTTGAAGGGGAGAATCGAAGTGCTGCAGAGCAAAGAAAAGGAGCAAGTGAGGGAAAAGAAAAGAAAAAGAGAGCGTTAAAGATTCAGGGAAGCAGAGGCAGAAAAAGAGTAAGAGAGGAAGATAATTGGAAAGAGACGATTATCCTGATTGAAGCAATGTTCACACACAATGAAACTCCAATGCTCTGCCTCCAAAATTAGCAGTGAAGTCGTTAAACTGTTAAAATGCACAATGACGATTACACAAGTGTCCCCTAAACCTTCCTTAGGCCTACCCTGCCTCCCAAGCAGGGCATGAAATTAAATCCCTTCCTGTCATCTCCCTCTGACGGGATTTGGCGATGGTTAATAGCACAACTAAATCCCCAAATCTTTGCCTCAGCCATGTTCATTCCCACAGGGGGGTTCCCGCATGGTTGCATAACATTGTTACTATATTTGATGTTAATGTGAAAACGACTTCCTGGCTTTACCGACAGCCACACCCACCACACTGAGAATAGACTGCGGATGAAACGGTTCAAAAGTGTCATACATCGATCAGCACTGCATTCCTGGTTTCTGCTGTGAATCAACGTCATCTTTACTTCCTGGACTACAGGACCTAGCCAAACAACAGACTCAATCTGTTTTATATGACCTAGCCACATGATTGCTTACACATAAACAACATGAATTTCAAAGAATTCATCCAAAAATGTAATCAAAGTTCACATTTCTGAATGGACCATGTGCCTCAAATGTTTCTATAACAGCTAACTATCGAAGACAATAACAGGCAAGACAGGAAAATGCTCTGGCTGAATCGGGAAGACAATACAAGGAAACGATATGCCAGTTAACTTGAGTGAATTACCACTAATCTAATTATATTACATTGACACACAAATAATGCCCAGCAATAGACAATATAATAAAAAACGCCCACGGATTGACTCTTCTTATCAGGCCAGGATTTCCTTCTTCACATTGCTGCCCCTATTCTTCGTTTGTTTGTGCTTTCCCTCCCATGTGTGATCAACTTGCGGACTTACGCTGAGTCTTCCTGAAGACCCGTGTGCTCATGAACTTGAGGAAGCGGCTGGCATAAAATCCGGGCCGGTGCACCGAGACGGAGTCCTGAGGACAGGCAGAGAAAATGCAGAGCTTTTATCAAACAGCCACTAGTGGACGTACGACAGTATGTGACCAAATAAAAAGGCTCATTCATGAAAGCAGCAGTGTCCGATTTTGAGCAGGCTATCAACTCACGCCATCGTACACCAGGGCTTTCCACGAGTGTTCCAACTTTTTAATGAACCTGGGGAGAAACAAAACAAGAAGAGGTCTTGTCACACATATATATCCGCTTACTCAAGAACTTCCCCTTTATGCTTGATCAAACCGGAGACTCTTCCCCCCCCCTTGGCACAACACAAACTACGGTCATTTTTCAGCATTTAAGCAGAAAACACATCAAAGTTTAGTTATGTAACGTTGTCTTTGAAGGAAGCAGGCTACCAAGAAGTAAGGCAGGATGAGTGGAGACAAATTGGGCCTATTCATCCCTTATTCCTCCCTGACCTGACCCAATCTCACCTCGCCCACTCTGTGCGCATTTAATGCCTCCGCCAACCAGGCTGACACAGATTTATGTGATGCTTTCAAATTGCCACAAGTTTAAAAAGCCGATGAGCCAAAAGGCTTTCTCCTCTGTCACCTGACGCCTTTGCTCTCAGGGAAAAAAAAAAAAAATCAATGTGTAAATAAAGAAGACTTATAGACCGCTGTGTCCATTTAAATCATGTTGGATGGAGAAAAAGTCCTTTTAGGAGTGAGGTAAAGTGGCTTTCCATCTACGCAGGGTGATAATTCAACATTAAGAGGTGTTGTCGTAGGGCAAGCATCAATCGAAGCGGTTACTCCGAGAGTCATCCCAGTCCTTAACTATTCATGCACATTCCCTCTTAATAGTCATCTAAATTGGCCATTTATGAGACATTTTACTTCTCAGAAACTGAGACAAACATTTCTGCAGATCATATAGTCACATTTAAATGGGTTTCATAGCCCCAAAAGTAAACAGATCCGATCAGTAATAATAAAAAAGAAACAGTATTATGAATAAAATGAAGGCAGGTTTATGTAATCTCATAAAGATCAGTACCTGTATGACTGTAGGATATCTATGATACCCAGGAAGATGAGCAGCTTTTCTTCTTTGTGTGTTTTGGCAGGGATGCCACCCATCCTGAAACAGAGTAAAAAAACACACCAGCAGTCAGAGAACAGCTACTGTTCTTCTTCTGCACTGCTCAAATGTTTGTCAAAGCGGCACTTGCAGTATTTACATTCGCGTGTATTGCTGTAAATACGTGGCTGTGTTTGTATTTGTGTAGCTATGGTTATATGAGAGCCTGACTGTGTGTACACAGTGTCCTCTCCTGTGAGAGATATGAGCATGGACTGTTGTACAACTGCGTCTGTGAGGAAAAGGAAGGTGGCGATTAAGAGACAAACAGAGGCAGAGTGTATATATGTCCAAATAAGTGTGCGTAATATGTGCGTTTTTTCCCCCCAGCTGAGCCGACTCACGTGTCGTCTGTGGTGAGGGCTTCAGCAGCCTTGCCGTCTCCCTGGATGGACTCCATGGCAGTTGAGTAAAGCACTCTCTGACCCACGGGTCTCCTCCCGTCTCCCCCAGCCTGGCCCGGCTCACCCCCCTCCCTCTGGCTCTGGTCCATGACGTGCACACCCAGCAGCAGGCTGTAGTCCATGATCTTAAAACTCTCCAGCACCTATAGCAAGCAACAAGACATGGAGCTGTTACAAGTAGAGTCCTTTAATAATGAATGGCCAAGCCAGGATTTGTAGTAACAGGATATTTCACATCTTCTATGATCTGTTTGAACCCTGCAGAGATTACTCTCCCGCTGAAAGCTTCACCTTCAGCTCAAACACGGTAAATATTGCAACATTATGAAATGTTTGAAAAACACTTTTTTTTTTTATCCAAAAACACTTTCATCACTCAACACGCTTCAGCGCCTCAAGGGCCGTGAGCAAGCAAAAGGAAACCTCCTGTTTAAACCAGTTTAGAGCTAAATAAACAAGGTGTTTCTCCACAGTGAGCCAAGTGTTACACATTGACCTTCAGGAGCCTTTCGCCCAGTTTCCCAGAGACGCTGCGACTTCATGTCTCCTAGTGCTCAAGTAAAGCAGACAAGAGTAGAGAGCTTGATCTGGGAATGGGGTCAGAGTCACTGCCAGGTAGCTAGGCTTATTTTATGACCTACTGTAGACTGGAAAAAAACTTACTGTACTGGTTTATAATTCTTCGATAATTAGGTGTATAAAAGGGAAGGGCAGAGAAAGAGAGAAAGCATGAATTACCAGAAAGCAAATGCAAATATACTTTCAGCCTCCAGTCAAAGAACAAGAATCAGAAATCACAACTCTTGATAAATCCTCTGTCAGAAATATAAAGCGTTAATCTTTTGTTAATGAAAAGCCACAAAGAGGAAGTTAAGAGGTTGAATAAAGCCAGGCTTGAGAAGAAACTGCCAAAAACGCAACATTACACTAAGCCTGATGAAAAGTGAATTATTGTCTTGGGCTTACACATAAATATCACAACCTAAACCTAATAGTATTGGAAGCAATATAAAAAAAAAAAGTAAAATCAAAGAGAGCCGTGACCCAGAATCCAGAGGAAACTGGCCTATTTTTGTGAAGAATATGAGCCCAATAATGTTTTGAAGTTGACCTACAGTACAACTCCCTCTTATATCTCCCTAGATATTTTCAAAGCTGCATGGTTTAAAGAAGATGTTATTAGTGTTAGTTGTAAATCCAGTTTGCAGCTGTAATAGAAACGGCTGATGTATAAAGTCGAAGTCACGCACGTTCATACTCAAACACACAAACACAACATAGACTTAATGACTGACTCAAACAAACACTGGGGCTTTTGTCTGAGCTTTGCCTTTTCCATATCAACGATTTGCATCCCTTCGCTCGAACTCCCCCAGCCTATTCAAACTGCAGCCATTTTGAATAGAGCCACGCACACCCGGCTGCCTACAGAAGGCCATTACTGTGCGTCCTGGCCCCGGCTCTCCCAGGCAAACAATCAAACCATCACAGCAGAAAGAAAACAGCTGCGTTTCTGTAGTTGTGTGTGCAAAAGATTTTCTTTGGATTCTGAAAAAAAAAAATGTTTATATGTACAGGCACAGAAATAAAGAAAAGTCAATAATCATTTAGTGTAATACTACTGATTCCTAGAGGCATAGCAGCCACGTGTTTGGGTCCCTGCCCTCTGCTCTCATTTCAAATACGGCTCAGTTTTCTCACAGAGAATGAGAAAGGCTAATCCTCTCACTCCTGTAGGGAGTGAGCTTTGTCACAGCATCCCCTGATCTTCAACAAATCTCTGATGTTTCTCAGTATATTCCACCCCGAAGCACTCCTCCACCCGTCTATCTCTGTGCCAGTAGGGCTGTAGAGCTCCCCACAGTGCTCACTGGCATGCCCCACTTCACAGTGACACTACTACACACTTCTTAAATCTGAATCTGTCTGCTGAGAAGACAGAACACAGAGCCTCTTATACTCCTTTTCTGGCTGGATCACTCAGCCGACATACAGTATACAGTTACAATCACAGGAATGTTCCTGCTAAAGTATGCATCCATAATTAATGAGTACATCCTGCTACCCACGACACTACATTAGGGACACGTGGCTTTTTAATTGTGTCACTTGTTTGGACTAATGGCACACACACTTAATGAAAGGCTTTACCTTAAATGAAGCAGTTCCACAAAATCTTTTTCTTCTTCTGTTCCTGATAAAACCAAAAATAAAACCTCTCGTCTTGTAACAACTGTAATAATGTAATTTCAAACCAATTTAAAAAAGCACTTATTTCGTGCTCTGCTCATTCTCTTTGACACTGTGAACATAAACTGAAGATAAAATAGTATCATTGCAGGACTATTGTATTAGATTGCATTAGATTGTACATAAGTACCTAATAAACTGGAAACCCAATGATAACACCTCTTTCTCCATATTGTGATCTCAGAAAACATGAATGAAAGTATGCACTGTTTCACATTTACTAATGATAACTGAACTGAAATGATTTTATATTACAAATTTGTATGAAGATCTTTGTAAAGCTGAAATGCTTATTCAAATAATGGATTAATCAATCAACAGAAAATTAATCAGCAACAATTTTGATCATCAAATCATTTAAGTCATTTTCTGAGCAAAAATGGCAAAAAAACAATTCCCTGGTTTCGACTTTTCAAAATATTTTCTGGTTTTCTTACTCTTCTCTGATAGTAAACTGAATATTTTTTACTTTTAACTATTGTTGGGACAAAACAAGACATCTGAACACATCACCCCAGGCTCTGGGAACTCATGTAGGCAGTTTTTCACTATTTGCTGACATTTTATAGATCAAGAAATTAGTTGATTTATAGAGAAAATAATCAGCAGATTAATCAATAATGAAAATAATTATTAGTTGCAGACCTTTGTGTAATTATCAGGTTTTTTGCCATGTGTTGTGAATGTGGTTAAGGAAGCTGTACTGACTTTGTGGCTGCAAGGTCAGGTCCTTGGTTTTCTGATGCTGAGAGTGAGAGAAGCCATTGTTGTCACAGGATCCCATGGCTGGGAGGAGGGGGGGCCATACAGTAAATGGTTGTTTATGATTGGCTATACACTGGATGCTATGCAACCCATTATTGTCCAAGAATGCATGCCTTCATAGTCTGGATCATTATTTATCCACTTGTTTGTGTGCAATTAAAGGACTCCTATTTCAAAAATTGTCAAACAAGATTAACACAGTATGCAGATGTCATTTGGCCTGGGTTGTCCTCAACATGACGAGGTCTCAACAGTCTAACGTGTTGCCAACAACACTGTCTCAACAGCTTGACATCATCATCAGCATCACTATCACCCTTATGTCTGTCTCGTCAAATCACGCACGCACAGCCAGCACCAGAACGGGACAAACACACACTCATTCTACAATAAACCCTCTCTGTCACTCTCTGTCTGTACAGTAGAGTCCAACATGAATTATTAATGCCTTGTGTTGTTTTGGCATTTGGGGAGTATCAGGGGAGCTGCAGAGTAATGGAGAGCGTGGACTGAAAAGGAAGAAAGCGTACCCTGTGTTTCCCACGTAGCAGAAATATCTGATTACCTCAAACACATTTCTCATCCTCCTCTTTGTCTCATCGCTTTCTGCTTCAACTCTGACCTCCCACATAAACAGAAATCCCAATACTCCAAGCACTGGACAAATAGCTCAAATCTATTTTTCAGAGGCCTCACCACATGTACAATCCCCTTCCACTTCCTCATTCCCCCCCGCCCCCCACGCCCCTCACCCCCTGTTGCTCAGCTTCTGCCGCCCCCTCCTCTGTGTTTTGGTCCGCAGCCTCTCCTGGGGTGACGGGGTTAGCTGCTTACTCATGGAAATGGACAGCGGATTCTGCTTAGAGGGCACTTTGCTTCCCGCTCAGGAGGCGAGCGCAGGAAGCCATGACAATAACAAACTGTACAGCACAGCTGCTGCTCAACTCTCTCACTTACATACATGCAGACACACACACACACACCACACCATGTTATACATGCACTATGTGGCACACAGAGGCCTGTACATGCACACATAGTGGGTTAGCAGTGCATGGTTGGACAAGGTTGTCAATGTGAGTGAGCTGCGAGGTTAAGGAAGTACTGACTTAGCAAGAGGGGAGGATGTCATTCAGGCTGCAATCTGCTTGAAAACATTAAAAAGAAAATAGAGGACATAGACAAAGTCAGCATGTTGGTTAATGATGATGGAAAGGGCCATAACCCGAGGAGATCACTTAAAATGCCTCTGTGTTTCTGGTAATCTTTCTCTAACCCAACATCACGAGACCAAAGTTTGTGCAAAAGCTTATGATCGAGAAACTGTTTGACTTAAAGGGAGGGAAAGCAACTGTTGTTCACACCTGTTCACACAACCTTCCTGGAAGGATACTCCATTCTTGCAAAAGAGAAAACCAAGAGAAGAGGAGACGAGAGGAGAGGAGAGGAGAGGAGAGGAGAGGAGAGTGCTCTGTTGCTTAACGGGCTAAACTAAATATACCCAAGGCATCACACTGTCCATTACCGCTAACTCCGTTCCGTATGCTCCATCAATCACTGTTTGGTGATAAAGGTTCTTCTATTCCCACACACTAAAAATTAAAAACATTCAAGCTGAGGCCGGTGTAATGGAAGATATTAAGTTGTTAGCTGAATGGTGCCATGCAGGGTTGCCAGGTCTATCAGGTTGGCCGGGCCCAGCAGGAAGTCTCTGCTGGGCCTCAACTGATCCACACTTACAGTAAGATCTTGGTCAGATTCCAGGTTGAACATCAGAGCGTGTGTGTGTGTGTGTGTGTGTGTATGCAGTTACTGTATGTCAAGCAGAACAAATGGGATTATAGCACAGGGGCCTTTAGGCT
The DNA here is from genome assembly GCF_015220745.1 of Sebastes umbrosus. NCBI lineage: Eukaryota > Metazoa > Chordata > Actinopteri > Perciformes > Sebastidae > Sebastes > Sebastes umbrosus. The sequence continues at coordinate 17,297,562 of NC_051276.1, read as the reverse complement.
ATAAACTCCATCATTAACCAGCCACTATGAGGGTAAAACACATTGTGTCCGGAAGTCACATTGTCATCACCCATAAAGATACCCCAAGAGGCCCTCCACCTTGTCCACATAAGGATCATCATGGTAAGAATGCCACTGCACAAATATATATTTAGTTTGCTGAGAAACCAACCCAAAAGAATTATTCCACAGTTTGGCAATCCAATGTTTTACTGTTAACCAATCCATCTGTGGTTTTCTTTTAAAATGTCTAGCACATAACTCTGTGGTCTAGGAGCCACAGTATCTCAGCTGTTGTTATTTTAGAGGCAGAGGACAAGCAAATCAGCATTTCAGCTCTTGTGTTCTGGTTCTTCTGCTTTTTAAAGCCAGGAAGCTTGTTCCTTGCCCACAACTGTGGTCCGCAAACACGTCAGCAAAATCAGAAAATGTGTCGTACATGGTCCTTCAGTCTCTACTGCAAGGCTGTTTTCACAAAACAATTTCTCTGACACTGATGCCGTGAAGATAGACAAAAAGGATATGCAATTCCGAAGTCTGGGCTGTTTTCAGATATTTAACTTTGAATGCTGTTGTCTATTTCCATGCTTCTAAAAGCACCGCAGCACACACACCATGTCTCCTATTAAACTCCAGCTATCCTCCTGCAGCAGACAGACTCCTGGCCGATGCGTTAAAATAGAGGAGAATGCGAGCCTTTAGATTGGAGGGCTATCTTTGGATGGAGCTCCGAGTCTCTCACGCTACCAGGATCATGTCTTAATCACATTCAGTGTTTGGAGAGCTGTCATGTACTGAAACATCGCAGCGCAGAGACAGGAGAACAGAGCCCAGGGCAAACTGAGAGCTTAGACTGAACACACAGTGGAAACACACTGCAGTTCTACTGACAAAACACATGGAAAATTCACATTTCCGAAACATTTTGGTCCATCTAAGATGCACCCACGCTGTCCTGCACTAGTACACAATGTAATTGATTTATAGAGCTGCATGTGTTTATGCTTCCATAATTGGTTACAAGAATGAGAGGTCAATGACATCCCTTCAACAGCTATCTCCCTTCACTCCAGTAAATTCCCAGGTTAAAAGCAATCTGCTCTAAGCTCTGATGGCACAAGACATAATGTCCATGGGGGGCTGCACACAGGTCAAAATGATTTAGCGAGGAATGAGAAGCATGAGAATTCAACAGAAATGGCTTTTTGAGGGGAAAGTGTTCTGATAATAAAACAGAAATTTCCTGATCCCAGACTTCCTTGTTTGCTGCACAGCTTCCTTTTATGGAATAATAGTGACTTTCCTGTTGCGGTATAACTTTGCAATTTCAAAGCCAGTCCAATGAACAGAGAGAGACAAATGAGCACACATCCACAAAACTGCTTGCTTCTATACCACCTACCCGACAGTCTCTCTGCAGGGTCTTCATTAGGTTGTTGTATGTCTCTGGGTCAAAGTAAAGTCCTTCTTCATGCATGTCCTGGAAGTCCAGGTCTTTGTAGGTCGGACTGCTCTTCTCTCTCTCTTTCCTGGACGCTCGTCTCTTGTAGGTGGACCCCTTCAGGTCGTATTTGTAGTTCATTTTGACGGAGCGCGGCAGCACGTTGTTCATCACCACCAGTCGGATGTTGATGCCTCCAGACTGGATGCAATACAGTCCGTAGAACTTGGGCAGCAGCGTGCGTGGATTCTGGTTCAGGTTCTGTGATGTGAGGTGAAAGACAGCTTGAGTCACAATTCAGTTTTTATTACAATCATGTTTTACTTGATGGCTTATTTCTCTTTTACAGTCAAAGAAATTGTGACATGAAAGCCAATATGGTTGCAGGAGGTTTCAAAATGTATTTAGGTTACAGAAATGAATAAGTGAGCTTCCTGTCCATGCATCTAACATGCTCCATCCCCTTGACTGAGACGCTTTTCAGTCTGGTGGTGCCCTACAGCTGGAGCTAATGAGAATGTTCACTGCATCTCATTTATGCCACTTAAAGCATCTGATGGGTGATCTGTTCAAATTCAACACTAAGAGGTTTTTAGACACCCATTCGACACTCAGACGTGGAGTTTTGCCACCTCACCAGGTGCTGGAGACCTCCTGAAGCAAATGTAAGTGTCTCACCATATAGTATCCAGGTAGTAATCTCTGGAGAAACTTGGCCTCTTTGTGCTGGACGGTTTTAATGATGAACTCGTCATCGCTGGTTAGGTAGAAGAGAGAGCCGCTGGCCCCCGGGTTGGTCAGCTCAATCAGAGGCTCATTTACGAGGGAGTACTGTGGAAGGAGAAACATACACAAACCAGTTTAACATTTCACATGAAACAGAGGGAAACAGCTCCCCTTGGAACATATCCAGACATAAACAGCTGTAAACACATAAACTATTATAGCTACAGAACAAAATGATTAAATAAATACTCCAGACATCTTTTGTTTATTTAGTGCTGGAAGGAAAAAGTGTAGCACATTTTCACTGGCCTTGGGGTAGTTACAGTAAGTCTTGTGATACAACAGCACCAGGTTGCAATTCAAATACTTGTTTTTGTTTTAGTGGCTTCTTCTTAAACAAAGTAAGAATACACCCGGACATTACATTGATATGTGATTGCGGAACATCATTCCAAAACCATCAATATGCAGCTTTAATAGCGAGAAGGCTTTCCACACATTTTGGAACCTCACTACCGTCACAGGAGCATCAATGAGGTAAGACACTGATATTGGTGATAAGGCCTGGCCTGTTAAAATTAACCCCCAAGGTGTGAGATGGGGTTTAGGTCAAGGCTTTGTGCAGTCAAGTTGTTCCACATCAAACTTAGAAAACAATTTCTTTATGGATCTGGCTCTGTGCATAGGGGCACTGTGATGTTGAAACAGGAATGGGCTTTCCCCAATCTCTTGCAATAAAATTGGAAGTACACCTTTGTCTAAAATATCATTATCTGCTGCATTATATCCTTTAGCTGAAACTAAGGGGCTGTGCCTAATTACACAAAAGTAAATGCACAAAATGCACATTACCAGCATGTCAATGAAAGCAGGTCTCTGTCTAAAATATTTCCATCGTTCAATGAGTTGCAATGAGAACTGCAGAAATACCAAAGCCCAAATCTGCCTGCCAAACTCTAATAAAATCTCCAGACGTTTGACTCTTGCTGCTGACAGCATGGACAGAAACACAAGCTCCTCAGCCGAGGGTCATAAGGAGCAATTACTGCTTGTGCTGCATCTCAATAAAACACCAGAACAGATTGAGAGCCTTCGTCCCAACGTGGCAATCAACGTGTGAGGGAGGGAGAGCCTGCAAGAGCAGCCCACTGAAGAGCAGTGTTAGATGTTAATCAGTGCGTTATGAGAGCAACATGTTCAGAGGAGCAACACTGGAGGCATCCGCTCTCCCTCTCCAGAGACGCTTCCACTGATGACCGTCTGCAGTCACGTTGAGTTACAAGCACAAACACATCCGCGGTTTGTTGCATTTGCATTCAGGATACTGTGTGTGTATGTGTGTGTGTGTGTTCTCTCTTTTAATTAGCTCTGCTGTGTGGCCTCTGTCTGAATGAATTCATCCTCACCTCAAGGACATCAATCATGAGTACATCCTCTAAGCTGCAGCGCCTTATGCCATCCTCCCTCTACTGCCTTGAATTACATTTAATCTCGGTCTCTCTTCCAGAGCCTTTTGTCTTTCACTTATGCAGAAACGAATTTGGCATTCAAAAACAAGAATGCAGCTGGTGGCTGAAAGGCTCGGAGGCAGACAGAAATTAGGAAAACGGCAACATAACATGATAAAGCCCAAACAAGATTACACAAAATCTAATTTTGTTCTGAGCCAGAAGCGTAGTTAGTTAGACATCCAAGTCTTCTTGAGTCTGGGAATATTTTCACAGACAGAAACACAAATAGGCAAACAAGCACCAAAATGCTTCGGTTGAAAAAGTCCATTACACTCTTTCTTTCTCTCTCAGTCTGTGTTTGTGTCTTTGATTGTGCTGGGAAATCATACAATCATCAGCTGATTTCATTCAGCAGTGGGAGCTGGTGAAAGCTGTCGTAATGAGGGCGCGCTCCGTTAGCTCAGTCATTACCTCCAATATCTCCACCGCCCCAGTGTTTCGCCTCGACATCCTCCTCCCATCCTGTCTTTCCCCTGCACAGATGGTGTGTGGCGTTACCCGCCTACTACTCAATAAAATACACGTTGAATTCCGTCACAATTAAGTACGCACTGAGGTGGAAGATTAGCGTTCGCTCAATGGGAAGTAATTCAGGAGAAAGACAACCGCCAGGCCGTTGTCTCTTGCTTATGGGAGCAACGGACGTTTTTCTATTTGTATTATGGACAAGCACACATAGAAACAATGGAACAAAGTCAGATTCAACTGTTCACGAGGACAAATATCGAGCAGAAATACAGTTTGTGGTTCAGCATAAAGTATGAGAGGTTTTTAACAATGTTAAATAGATATAACTGCTTAAAGCAATAGGGAAAAGCTGCAAAGCTTTTGACTAACACATTTTTGTTTGTGTAAGATGTGTGAATATCTAGGTAAAACTCTTAAAATATAGGCTTGAGTGTAAATTTAATCTGATGTTTCATACAGTAGTGTCTTATTTTAGATATAGGTACTGTATACGATGTGTATGCTTGATTTGATTTGACCCTTAACACTTCCTCCCCATACCTGCGGGATATTCACTTCACGAGTTATCATGGATAACGTGGAACAAATAATAACCTGCTAGGTTTTAGTCTTACCAGGTAGTCGTCAGGTTTGATGCCGAACAGATCCCTGAAGTAGCGGAAGGCCAGTGGGGCGTAGGTCTTGAAGCGAAAGTCAGGATAGTGATGTGCTGGGGTCAAGTTGCTTCCCTCACTGGGATGTGCGATGAATAACCAATCACGCCAGGACACAAAAACATATAATGGTACATTAGATATATTGTTCCAACACCATCTCAAATGATGGGGGGGGGTAAAGAAAACCTTTAGCATTATATAAGTGAAACGTGTCGGTGTCATTAACACGTTCTCTCTTCTCCAACCAAGGATCCCATGCAGGCAGCACCAAAGGGAAAGTCAACCCTAACACCTAATCTTTTTGTGCCTGGGCTATTGACTCCCGGCCAGTAAGTGTATCAGTGGGCCCTTGTAATGTGCTCCACCCATGCATGAACAGGCTTCAGGCTTGGGAACCCAGATTCACCAGTATTGTGGTGACAAACTGGCCTGTATAGTGTTCTTCGCCTGGAGACCGAAGGAGTCTCTGATTACTGAAACTACACAATAACACACAACACATGAGCCTTGTCTCTGAGGCGGATACAGGGGAAAGGTGAACATAAAAAAAAACAAAAACACACAAAATAACCTACATTTTGTGAAACCTGACATTCTCAGATGGGATTTGACAAAGAACGATCTTGTTTTGAAACAGGGGAACACCACGACAAAGGAGTAAGCACGTCTGATAAGGTTATCATGAATCAGTCGTCGAGTCTTTCATCACATAGACTCATTGAACTCAATCACACTGACCCCAAATCTACAAGAAGTAGGTTAATAAAGGGTTTTGTTTTCCAGGGCACCTCTAAATCTGGTTAATGTTCTGAGGACTTGGATGGGTTTCTGGGTAAAGAGGCAACCGTGTTGTTGTTTTGTGCTGCTGGTGCTGTATTCGGTAATGGGATACCGGCAACAGTGACGCCCTGCTGTGTAACAAGATACCTGTGATTACTCTACAATGAAATCTGACTGCTCTGTTTAGCGTGTGTGAGGGCAACAACAATGATCTATCATTAATGACTGACAGTCCGTGATGGTAACATATACGCCTCTCATGGAAACCATTTAACAACACACATCACCTGGAAATGTTTCATTCAGTGCAATCAGAGAGCCATCTGTGTGTGTGTGCGTCTGCCTCGTGAAAGATCAAAAAACTGTGTGTGTGTGGGAGTCAAAGGGATCTGCCACATCTCCAGCCATCCAAAACTAGACTGACAGGACAAACAACAGTGGAAACACCTCCAGAGAGGAGCAACAACAAGAGGAGGAAGAGGGAGGGAAGCAATAAAAGCTCCATACTCAGCCGCTCTCTCAGGATACTCAGTGAAAAGAAAGAGAGGGGTTTGTGTTTGTGTGCTATCACAGAACAGAACAGAGACACTTAGAGAAAGTAAAGAGAATAAAGAGGCAAACGGTTATGTAAGATGCCAGATGTAAGACGTCAATTTCTCTCTCCACTGATTATGTTTTGTTTGTTGTGTCTTGTGTAATTTTCTTTTTTTCCTAATAACCTTGATCCTTGTTTTTATTATTTCAGATGGCTTTCTCAGTGAAAAGCTGGCCCTGAAGATAACTACAACTTTCATTTTATTTCACCATTATGTGAAAAGGCTTGACATTGGGAGCAGAATCAGACATAGGATGATATAACAAGCTTACTTTAAACTACTGATATGTTGTACTTCACTATCTCAGCAAAGCAACAGCAGGTTTTTAAACACTCATCATCGCTAACACCGAAACCCAGAGCATTGTTTGGGTTTGGTTGCTGAGCAGTAAAAGGGCTATGTGCGTGCCGAGACCTGGTTTGCATAAACCATAATGAGTTTGCATATCCTGCTGCAGCAGCTAAAAGGTAAACCACAAAGTGGTTGATAGTAATTCTCCTCCTGAAGCTTTTAGAGTTAAAAATCTTGGATGATCCATGTATTTGGCCGCAGATAGAAAAACGATTAGTGAACACATTTTGCTTAATTCTCACCTATTTTTCTAACTGACTAGTGCTGGTAGATGACTGATTAATTGTAAAAATAGATGCAGTATGTGTCTGAGCATCAACTGTGCATCGATGTATGTGTGAATACACGAGTCACACTTTCAAAGAATTCCTAGGTCTGTTTTGGATTATGTCAAATGTCTCTCTGAGCTGATGATGTGATTGTGACGACAGCCTGAGATGACCGCACGCTGACATATGTTTTGCACTGTGGCAGTAAGAGGCACACAGTAAGCTGATTTCACAGTTCTTGGCAGGATAATCCACTAGAATAGTTTTATCCCTGCATCACGACTTAGACTGGCAAAAATTCACTTTGTTGATAAATGATGATGGTGGCAGTTTGTGGTAGCAGAATAATTTCTTTGGACTCGATGTCCAGTAACTGCAGTTTCCACTGAGCATGATTAATAACAGTTTTAAATGTCTTTAAGACCCAGACATATAATATTTGAGCGGGCAGACAGGCATAAAGCTTAGTCTTTAGTCGCTTTCCATTCATTCACTTTGCAGAGTCAGGAAACTGTCGCAGCCAAGGAACAGCCTGTTACCACCTCCACATAATCTGTTTTTATGAAGCAGTCCTCTGATTCACTGGCTCTTGTACACCAATAACCTTGAGCTTATGCAAAAGTCTGGCTGTTATTTTAATGACAATGAGCAAACCAATTATCTCACACGTTGAACGATTGCTTCAGAAAAAGAGGATGTCTAGAAGCTGTGTGCGCAAGTATGAACGTATGTCTGTGTGGGTCGACGCTACGTAGCACTGACCTGGGCAGAAAGACGCTCTCCACCACATAGAAGTCTTGCATAAGCACATCTCTGTCAGGCTTGGAGGTGAGGTTGCCCACTGTGTAGCCAATACCGAGCTGAATGGCCCCCTTCAAGGCCGATGACGTGGTCTAGATGGAAACATAGAAGAGAAAACATCCCATTAGTCAGGCTGTTATATCATACTGTCTCTGCTATATGTGAACGATTGAAAAATAAAAAAATAAGCAAGCCTGAGAGTGATAAGCCTTCTGTTCAAGCCCTTTTTATAAGTCAATAAAAGACTCTAGTTTAATGTAAAAAAATATTTTCACAATTCAAACTATGGCATAAAAATCATGAAAGCAGACCATACATCGAGACATTAAAATCCATGTTTTTTGTATAGCCTAGTATACATTTGTAGAATAAATTCCACACTAACATATTAAAACCCCCAAAAAGGATGGGATATTAACACACTACTACTTTTATTGCATAGGTAGCCATCACAAAAACACCTTTTAAGTCCCAACCTGAACAGTGGTAGCCATTGTGTAGGACCTTCTAATGGTGACATCTTAAGAAATGCTGCCATAAGCAGTGACGTCTAAAGTAAAGAAAAAAAAAAAGGAAAGAAAACAAGTGTGACCAGCACTTGACTGATCTCTGGCAGCCGGCCCTGGCAGGGGTCGGACATTATGTGCAGTAGAAGGACATTTATAAGGACTCATGTGACTCACAGGCTCTGAAGTGCAGACCTTTTGGACTTTGTTGGCTCTAAACAGCGGTATTTCAAAGTAAATGTTGTGGAAGCAGGTTGACATTCGTCTTAAGAGGCCATTTAAACGAAACACAGTTAAGCTCTTGTATGAATAGTCATACTTTTTTTTACCTTTTTGTATGTTTTCTCTCTGCTCGTGCTCCAAGGCCCTCCCATCCCATTTTCTGTTGTGGTTGACATCTGAAAGAGATACAAAGGACTGAAATAAAACCGTGATAAAGTCAAATTACTGGTACTAATTTCACAACCTTTCAAGCATAAACTTACTTTGAAAAGCTGTGCCCGACAAAACAGCAATCAGGGCGACATCTCTTGATTGTCAGCTAACATCAGGAGGTTTGGATCTGCCAGGGGACCCTCTGCAAGAGAACAGACAACCGAGTTATTATTACACAAAAAATAACCAGGGCAAAAAAACGCTCACAGCCTCTTCATTAAGTGAAGTTGCTCCAAGTTAAGATGTGACTGAGGACGGGATGCAACGTGTCCACCAGCGAAGAGTTTTTGATTAACTGCGATAAGTTTGAGGCCACTTTAATGCCATCACTCTCCTGTTAATCTCTGCCTGATAGCAGAGGCAATTTAGTCTATTTCTAAACTCTCACTGCTGAACTGGCCTCCAGCAAGAGATCTCTGCTTTGACACTCATGAAATGCTTATGTATGCGTGTGTAACCATCCCAACTCTCCTTATTAGAGTCTTACATTAGAGAACGATACAATCCTGTATTGTCAGTTCGGTTGTAGCTTCAAAAAGATGTAGAAAGCAACATTTACTAGCACCTTCATCCTCCTCCTCATCTCTGACTTCTTCATTTAGGTCATTTCTTCCATATTACAGGCCATGTGTGCGTGTGCGTTGGATAAATAACACCTCATAAAGAAGCACAGCCGCAGAGTGTGTATGAATGAAGTGGAGCCCCGGGGTTGAAAGCGATCTGCTGGTTCCTCCCAGCTTACAATACAACCAAGTCCTTACTGAGCCACAAAAACACTAGGCTGTCTCATTTCCTCATCCATAAATTTTACTGTACCACTCCCTGTCAGTCTCTTTCCTTCCCTCCTTACTTTTTTTCTCAAGTGCTTTCTTCCTGTTTTACTCCTTCACTCTCCAGAAAAAAAATAAGGCAGAGTGACACAAATCAATGAAACTGTGACATAACTCAACGTGTGTCTTCTGAGCAAGTGGGTAAAACAGGGACACAGACGAGTAGAGGCTTAACAGAAATACTGGCAAAATTTGGACTTCTCACCGCCTCACCTGCATGTACGTACTGTAAATGCACCTGCAGGTCTAAGAGCCACGAGTGCAATGTCTTTCTGCTTCATCAGTCACCTGCTCTGTCACCAGCAATCACATCCCCATCAAATCAGAATCTATTACACTGAGAATACACTTACTGTATGAAACACTTTTATTTTGAAAAGCTTGCTACCAGTTCCTACTACTGTATAACTAAGAGGGTGTAATACCTATCAATAAAAGCATCAAATATGTTGTAGCCATGTTTAAAAATAGTCTTTGTTGACACATACACTGATTGAGATATTTAAAAAATGTAGCAGACACTAAACTCTTATCTCCAGACTGGGTTCTTATCTGTGCACGAGCTCTTCTGTTGCTATAAACAAAGAGACAACACCGCTTTGACTGGAAGCACACCTCCCAACTACGGATATTTGTTTTGGTTTCCTCATTCACCTTTAAAATATTATTCAGTCTTTTTGTATTCACATCTTATAGGAAGGAACACAAGCACATATGGTAACACAAAACGTGTTAACTAATCCTGAGTGAAAAGAATTTGTGTAACTGGAACTGAGACAAAAGTGTGCTTTTAGCTGTGTTATCAGACATTAATATTTCTCTTCACCACTATGCAATGAGGTGCTGATCCACCTGAGCCATTATACTGTATGACTGGCAGTGTGCTCTGAACCTGAGGAATGTCAATGAGCCTGCCGGCCTGTCTGGCTCCCTGCTCGGTCCTGGCCTGAGTGTCAGTGTTAAAAGGGATTGTTTGGACCTCTCTCTCTCGCTCACCTGACCCCACAACCCAGCCGGTGCTCTAACAGACTGTTTCCAGAACAATCCATGAGAGGCCTGCAGCTGCAGTGAACAACAGCAGGTCTGTTGTTCACCTCTCAACAAAAGGGAGGCAGACAGATGGTTGGACATGTGGAGGAAAATGGATGGATGGATCATCCATAATCAGCTGTGTGTCATATACTCCCATTGTGAATACCACTGGCACACAGGAGTATAACAAGGTAAAAAGAGAGCACATGCACACCCTGTTTCCACAAATGTAAAACGATACCTTGTTGTAAGTCACAATTACATTACTGTGAGCTACAAATACAAAAATGCATCTTTTTCAAATCAATGCCTCTGGCAGAGAGTGGGTGTTTTGTGGTATGGATGAGGACCAAACGGGTGAAATTGTACAACCGATCAATAAAAAGGAAACTCTGCACTTGAAGGTCTAAATCTGAATGAAACCCACTTAGAACTGGCCTGTGTAGAGGGGTTGAATTGTGGGTTGTTTATGCGCCTTTGTGAAAGTCAAGCAAGGTCATAAAGACTTCATACGACACGGTAAAACTGTGAACACTATGTCTGCACAATGTAGCCCAGAGAAAAATGTTGATGGAATGAGGAAACATACATTGCATTTTCCATTTCCCACAGTTGTCAAGCTTAGAATTCACGCATATAACACATATACTATTACTAACACATATACTGTACACAGACAAAACAACTGTCTAGTAAAAATGTAAAAGACAAAGGTGTTGCAACTGCAAATTTTCTTGGAAAACTCATCACAGTTCTTCCTGCAACTGTGTCTTTGTCAAAAGCCAGACTCGGTCAACAATGTACTTTTCATTCATTTTATCTTTCCTACTTGTGAAGCACTTTGTGACTACTGCTCTCAAAAGGTGCTATATAAATAAACTTCGCTCTTCTCTACGTCAGTCTTTCTGTTCCTAAACAACTCTCTTCCCGCTTGTCCATACGCCCTCGTCAGAAACTCTACCACCCTTTTAAACAAACACTCTTGAGTGCAGATCAAACACTGGCTCTCATGCCATATCTCCTCCATGGTTTCAGGGATATTGCCAAGGGTGCCAATCAGCCCCTGTTGATGTCAAATAGCTACTCTGTAGCCAAGCAGTCCTGGCAAGGAAAATACGTTGCTGAGAGCAGACATGGGCCGTCTGGAATGGTGAAAATGCAGATCCAATGCATCTGAACTGTCAAAACGTCTGTGGTAATATTCCCTCCCTGGTCTCAGTAGGCAGGGTAATGATAATAATGAAGGCAGGAATCAGACAGCATCACCAGCCATGCTACATACTTGCTTTGAAAAGATACATAAAAAATAAGATATCTCTTCCTATAAGGAGACTTGTTTTTTTGCAATACGTGACAAAGGTGGAACAGTAATTTCCACAGTAGAGAACAACCATTTTCAAACCATCTGATCATGACATCAGGGCTGAGAGGTATTCAGTCAAGGAGGCTCCCATAGTTCCTATCACCAGGATACAGACGCTACATATAGGTTCCTTTTTGCTCTGCTTTACTTCAGTCCCCAGATACTATTGGATTACTGCAGCAGATTGGAGACATAATGGAGAATCAATAGCAGAGCAATGCAGAGCGCTGAGGACTGTACTGCTGGGCTTTCATGACCTTCACAATCCCCGACTATGAGATGTTAGATAAGCACAGATATCTGGATTTGGATGGATACAATCAAGAAGATGCATGGGGAGTCAGCTTAGCTCGGCCTGCAGGGGATCGGCTTCATCAACTTAACTGCTCTGAGCCTCGACTATACGGCTCACAGAAACTCCAACCAAGCAACATTTAACTCAGCAAACTTATTCAATTGCATTGTTGTTGTGTAACTAACAGATGAAATACCAAATACCCCCAAATTTTCCAAAAGTACTGTATATCAGGGTGAATGGTGTGGATCATATGGGACAATATGAAATTTCATGTCATGATCATTCAAAATAACTGTGATTCACAATATTGTCCCAATAATCATCAAAATATGCTTTAAACTTTTAACATGGCACTAAAACATACTGGACTCACTTACCCTTACATCTATTTTAGTGGAAAAACAAACAATCAAACAATCTTAAATTAGGTCATCAATAAAGTCCCCTTGCATAAATAAAGGATACATTTAAAAAATAATTTAAAAAACGATATTGTGTGAGTCTGTTGTTTCTTAAATGATAATTCCTGTATTATCAGGCTCTATGATCGCGAGCTAGACAGCTTTTTTAAGTCACTCATGTGAGGATATTCACGATTATCCTGATAATGGAAATTCACCACAACCAACTAATTGTGAGTGTTTTTTATCCCGATCCGTGATAAAATCCTACATCGTCCCATCCCTAGTGGAGCAGTAGTAATTATCTTTCTGACACCTTGTGTAAACACTTTGGTGTGTCAGTGTGATTACATAATTGGCTTAGTTACCCCAACCGTGTAAAATAGTTGCTTCTGTGAAATGTGTCATGTTCTGTTATGAATCATGAGGCTGGGAAACAAACATTTAATGTGTGGGCTCCTCTCCACGAGCCAAGCAGAAAATGACGATCATAAACAAATGATATGTAGTCCTCCACTCCTCAAAAACATTCATTTTTATCCCCTGGCTGTTTGCTCACAGACAAAGTGAGACACACAGAGGAGTAGAAAATGCTTGGTGAGGTGCAGACAGAGTGAGGGGGATAGAGAAGAGACTGACTCAGCTCATCAATGTCAAAGAGATAAAAACAACCAATTCAGGAGCATTGCTCTGGCTCCACCCAATTCAAATAGACCGCCCAAACAAAAACATAAATACACACAAAGCAAACAGAACATAAAATGTACACAGTGTCAACGTGAACATGTGCAAACAAACATACAGGTTTTGTGGCCCTGTAGATGTAGCCACACACAGACTTTACTGTACACACACACACACGCCCTCTCTGTTTTCTCTCCCTGGTGAGTCTACGCACCAAATAAAGCAGTAAAACAGCAGGCAGGTATTATTTTGGATTGTTTTTGGTGCGTTCTGTTCCATATTTCACTGTATCCTCTGGAGGTGTGTTTGTTTTCATCATCCCTGTGAGAGGGACAAGCTGTGCTGTACAGTAGTGTCTGCCTGCGTACACCGGGCACTACGCAGCACTGCAGAGCTGTGTGTGGAGACTATATGTATATACATATAAACAAGACAAACAATCAGTAGCCAAACTGGTTTGATTGGTTCAAATAACAATGTGGAAACAACTTCTAATGATATTACTAGTAGGGCAAAAATGTAAGTTTGACTAAAGGGCAGCGTCAAATGAAAAGACTATGTTGACTAAATCAAAAGGGTTTATACTAATGCTTAGTGTGTAACATCCAGTGTGTCGTTATCCCGTTAGTATGCTACAGTATTTTGGCACTTTGGTGACAAGTTTCAGCTGCATCTTGTTGTGAAAGTGACATCCATCCAGCAGTACCCGCCAACAGAGCTAGCGTGGCTAAAAATACAGTGATGTCTTAACTGCATGATGCTGCAAGGAGAAGCATAACATAAGTGCAAAGAGATGGAGCTCTTTACAATGACAGCAGCTGCTGTCCCTGATGCATCATGATACAGTGCAGAGTGTGCAGTGCGTGCTGAGCACAACATAAACCTGAATACTTGTAGTGGGATCAACAGTGTGCACGTGTGAGATATACCACTGGCCAGGCAACTATCACCAACTAAATGCACATTTTAACTATTGACAGTATTTGACCTTTTGGCAACAGTAAATAAAGATAAACAATACGTGGGCGGGAGAGAGGGACTGCACCTACAGAGCGCTATGACCTTTCAGAGTTGACGTGAAAAGAAAAAAAACGAGCTAGACAGAGGGAGGGAATGAAAAAGACAGAAGAGGAAAACAATGGGAGAGAGGAACAAAGATAGAGAACAAAAGGTGTGATAGTTTTGAAATATTTAGTTGCGTGCTTCCCCTCGTGATTTAATAACAACGTGCAACAAGACCACGTCAAGGTTTAGTCAAAGCAACGCAATTTTCCCAGCAGGACAGAAAAAGAAAAAAAAAAATTACTATATCAATGCAAACACAAGTACACATCTCACCATATAGAGCAAGCAAATTAAAATATTTAGTTTGCTAAGACAACATGAATATAAGAAACCCAGGGAGAGGACTCGGCCTGTGTGTTTGTAATTCAGAGAGCGTCTCACTCTAGTTCCACTCTGCAGGAAAAGCAGTGAGGAGGAGGTCACCCACTGTGTCCAGAGAGTCACATGATACAACGGAGGGAATGGAGGGGGGGTGAGAGAAACATAGAGATGAGTATATGGAGGGAAAACAGAGACGATGTTCTCTTAAGACACAAAGGCAGGCAGAGTCAGCCCTGATGGAGCGATACACTACAGCTCGACACTCTCTGAGAGGGAAACGAGGACCTATTACAGCAGGGTAATTATATTCAACCACCAGCGATATATACGCAAGCTATAGCCTCAGCTCCTAACGTCACAGCCCATGGAAAACATGATCACATGACACGAAGAGAAGAAGAGAGAGACTTGCCCATGATAGCCAAGCCCAGCTTATAGTTTTACTCAGCTCTGCCCTCAAGTCCAATGGTCCTCTTACTCTTCTTTAAGCCACAAGGGCGACAGGCAGGTTTATTACCTGCATATCGCTGTGGGAACAACTGACTGTGTTTATTATACTCGGAAGTGATCAATCGTGGGGGTAAGAGGGGATAAAGGACTCGCCTTTATTGATCCGAGGTCACGCGCTGCTGAAGAAAAAACGTGGAATTTGTCAAATTTCCGCATTCTTTAACTCCTTTCTTCCACTTGTTTGTCTTCACCCACCCCTCTACGTCTTCCTCTCTGACCCTTTCATTTTGTCAACTCTCCTTCCCACTCTCTCACTCTATAGCACCCAAGGGTTCCCTAAGGGGGCCTCTGTCATTACCAGGGCAGGGAACTAGTAGGGGTAGCATGGGGGGGCTCAACAGGGCCAAAACAACAACAACAACAACAACAAACACCACAACCTCAGAATAATCTGAATTCCTGCAGGGCTGCCAACCTATCGCTCCGCCTGCAACCCTCCAACCCAACAATCGTTATACAGAGGAGCACAATTATCAGCCAATTATCGTCGCAGGCCTCTTTTGGGAGATTTTTTCTTCATCTCAAAAGCTGCTGCTGATATGTTGTTGGGGCCAAGGAGGGGGGAACTCCCCTTTGGAGGTCATTAAGATCAAAGCAATAATACTGGGAAATTCTCCATCCAGATTCACCTGCTGCGAAGTAAATGAGGGGCATTTTTAACAGACGCTGACACTGGTGTTTGTTGACAGTCTTCCCAAGATTAGCATATCTCTGCACAAACAGAGAAGCCAGTGTAGCGGAAACATGGCTTTGGCTGATGAATATGTGTCAAGTCACATCAACAAGAATTACATAAGGTGCTGTGAATGAGGATTGTTCTGTCAATTTGTATCTTCAGTCTTAAAGGTGCATTCCAGTGATTTTTTACTTCTGAGAGACTGATTTAAAAAAGAAGAATAGTTGAAATTCATCACAGGGGCTGAGATATCCTGGCTTTTAGTCCCCAGAATGGTTTGAACATCCAATCCTAAAATTCCCAAAATGTAACTCAATAGTGTATTTTAATAAGACCCCGTGCCTGGTAAATGTCCAAGTCTTTTAAACGTCCTATAACTAGTTTGTAATGCCGATTTTATTATAAATTTGAAGTCTCAAAGACATTTTCCAGCTCCTCCAGAGCTGTAGAGGACATTACACAAATGTTGTGTTCTTTCAGTTTGCACTCTGCATGAGCAGGAAGCTGATCTCCATGTGTAAAATCGGTGGAGTGCCCCTTTAATTATTTTCACTTGACTTCTTTCACTTTCAGTATGAGCAAAGCCGAAAACACACCAAGAAAAAAGCTGAGCTTACATGTAGAGGCCTTTTTCAAGGATTTAACATTAAAAGAACATTCATGCTTTGTTTCATCTACACCTTCTCTGAACCTGTTTATAAGCTTTTGTAAATTTAATTTCACCAATTTTATGAATACTTCTGAATCATTTAAAGAAATCACATAAAAGGGATGACTTTAATTTAAGGAGATTCCTACTTGTTACAAGTGGCCTACAGTTTATGTGTATTGTTACGGGAAATAATGTGGGGGAGCTTTCATTTTCTAGATTTGATGTCATCTGGGTCGAACAGTGATCACAGTACTGTGATAAAAGACAGTTGATTATGGAGTCCTGACTGAGTTCTGGTGGCTATCAGTAGTACGTGGTATGTGCTGACATGAGTGCAGCCTGGACGGTGAAAGAGGACAATAAAAGAGATAACAGAGAGAGAGAGAGAGAGAGAGAGCAGCCCACACTGTGCTTAGGTAGAAGAGCAACACCACTAAACAGAGGTGTGAGGTCTAAACCTCATCTGATCAATAGAGTATGTGGGTCAAACTGCCCACTGACCTGTCTAGGTTTTATGCTTCAAAGCACCATCTTATTCAGCACTGCTCTGATTCATACTGCTATGAATAGTTTGAGGAGGCTTGGAGCAAACAAATTCCCATTTTGATGAGAATTGAATCATTGTATGTATCTCGTAAAAACACCAAACATGTTAATGCATCACAAAGTAGATCCTGGTCAATAATTTAAAATGGCCAATATATCGGACTTTCTGGGGAAATAACAAAGCAGCCTAACACACAACACTCATTAACCCACCAGAAACTGCAAAACAAACCGCATGTTGTATTGTTAGACAACCCACAACTGCTACAAGTGAAATCATATCAAACTGAAATACAATAACTCCAAATGATGTCTACTATACAGGAATTAATACCAAGTCCTCACAAAGATGGATAACACATTTTGTTTTTATAGATTGTCTTCAATCTGTCTTGAAATAATCTCAAATCTCATTCTTCAATAAAAGCATTGTCACTCGCTAAAGTGATCTGATTAAAGGTTGCTACAACTGAGCTGCAAGAAAAGCAACAAGAAAAGAATGGCATGGTGCTGAATAACCTGATACGACGAGCTCTGGAAAGAAAACAAACACTCTTGTCAAAGCTTTCATCGCGTTGTAACTGGGACGTAGCACATTAGCACTTCGACCCAGAATATAACACTGTAGACGGGAGTGAGAGAGGATCCTCCGAGAGAAGAATTAAAGTGGGCGTAGTGGGAAGAGAGGGGTCACAGTAAACACACACAAACATTATGAGGTGCCGGATTTTATTATCACAACACAGTGAGGCATTTTTTTATCAGAACATCTTGACTGTCCCAACATGGGGCCACACCCGTGTGTGCGGACACAAGGCACATCGGTCAGTCAGACCACTATCAGGAATGTGGGAGAGAGCTGAGAACTACTGTTCAGGGCACTGACTTATGTAACGGTCTTAATGAGCCTCATATGCCTGATGTTTTGGTCCTATACTGGGATCCCATGGTACAGTACCCAGAGTGCTCTTTGACCCAAAATCACAAGACTAAACCTTACAGCTGCTACTCTTCACAGGAAGCTCATACAGCAGGGAAAAGATAATGTTTGCATAAAAAAATGTGTCCCTCTGCTTCGAATCAGTGCTATTGAATAATGCTTACAGTTACTGTCCAATTTAGTGTCCCATTTATTTAATCACTAATTCGACCACAGCAAAAGCCCATGAAGAGCTGAGAGTCACAGAATGAATATGATTTGTGTAGACGAGGTTTTGGCTCTACGGTGCTGTGGCACTTGTGCTGCTACTCAGATGGAAAATATTACATAATGCACAGATGCTGCTCACTCTGACAAGCGACATATCAGTGCCAGGGCAGCAGGCAACACAGCGCAGGAGCTCAGGTGTTAGTCCCAAGGAGAGAGCAGGGGATTTGCATGAGCTGTTTTCCCTTTCAAACATCCTCTGCGGCGAACTGACCGACCTGGCCCGAGCCTGGCCTGTTCCACTGCCTCAAAGTCAAATGAGGAAGAAACAGGAAGTTCATAAAGTAAACCACACGCTCATCATTCACACCTTAAAGTGCTTGAAACCAGTCAGATTTGCATGATTATTATTTTTCTCTAATTATCACTAAGTCGACCCTTTAATCCAAATTAGTGACAGGTGTCTGTGTCTGTATATTTCGAGGAACGATCCCAAGTTATGTTTATATGTTGCTTTAGTAGCCACTTTGAAAGCAGAGACACAGGACTATAACATGAAAAGGGTCAAAGGGCACAACCAGACCTAGGACATAGCAGATTCACTTATCAGCCAGCCGAACCACTAGGATGCCCTGTGACAAGATGTTTAAAGCTGAAATAGAAATAAAAACCTGAGTCATTTCTAAAGGGAAACATTTCTCATTCAAGTTGTTATGGAGGAAGTAAACATAAACTAAAACGGAAACTACCTGCCTCACATAACAGAGAGAAAACCCAATCATAACGCGCCAAAACTTTTCATCCTGCATTATGACAAAGCAAAACCCTCCGACCCTCAGACACACATCCATCCATATAACACAAGCTCAACAGTTGAATGATCACCATCACTGGACATCACTGCTGTTGTTGAGTTTGCTAAAGCAGCTCCCCTGCTCACTGGGCAGCTCTCAATCTCCCAGCATAGCATGCAAGACAACCAGTTATCACTTTTACTCTTTGGACTGGCAAAGCTACTTCACTGTTGCAGCCTGGCTGCCAACTACCAGGAGGAGGAATGTAGCACTTCACTGTAAAGAGAAGTGATAATGTGATAGGTAGTGAGGCTCAGTAAATGAGAGGCTGGTCCAGTCAGTGCAACATCTGTAACTTAAACAATAAAACACAGAAAATCTGTCACCTGTACAGCACATATTGTGCCAGAGGGATTTAGCAGCTGTATATGTCCGCACACATGCAGTAGTTTCTCAGAAACTTAGCTTACACAAGGTTAAACTGAGCCATGAAGGGATCCTGACATTAGCTTTATTCTATACCAGGGCTGCCCAAAGTGAATTTGCTAACATCTGGCAGGCCAAATCAGGTTTGATTTGGCCCGCCAGATGTTAGCAAATTCTTCTTTTTTATTAAAAGACCCAACTTTACTGTCTTTTGGAGGCCGTACCAGGCTCGGGTTTATGGTTAGAAGATAGTGGCATCATATGAAACTAGAAAACCTAAGGACTCCATTAGTACCAATCATGTCATGTTAGCTTGTCAGGAAGGAGGCTAACACTCTAAAATTGGGCTAAATTTTGGTGGGGAAAAACTGGCATGGCCATTTGTCAAGGTGTCCCTTGACCTCTGATCTCAAGATATGTGACTGAAAATGTGTTTTATGGGTACCCACAAGTCTCCCCTTTACAGACATGCCCATTTTATAATAATCCTATGCCGTTTTAGGGAAAACATGCAGTTTTTTGAATGCAGTATACATGCGTTATTTTTGCCTTTTCTGAAATTGTGTATTTTAATATTTCTGCATACTGGGGTCCCTAAACAGTCTTGGAAATGCATAAATGAGCCCAATTGTATTCAGCAGGTGGGTTTTAAGGGCCTAACTATGCAAAACATATTCAATTAAGGGAACTTGGGATCCTAGTACCATTTTGCATCTTAATAATACAATACAATAGGTGTTTAATTTTGTCCCGTGGCCCTCCATTGAGTTCCAGTTTTGGCCCTCCAAGGGAAAAGTTTGGGCACCCTCGTTCTATACTCATAAGGAGGTTAGTTTTTCAGATTTCCATTACATTTATGTTATTAACATGAGGTTTTCTTTATCTGCCTCCTAATGTGTTACACAATCTCCCACATGCTTCATGCCTCATTCCCCAGCAAACTAGACAGACTTCCAGTTTCTCACTAAAATTGCAAGACAGAGTTGCAGACACATTGAAAAAAAATGACTTCCTCATTATTTTTAGTGGGGGAAAAAAAGTAAATGTTGACACAGCAAACAACACACACTAGTGACAGTCTATAGCAGCTACACAGGTTGTGCTACAGGCATTATTACCCCAAACAATAACAGTTAATGTATGTAGAGTTTAAGGGTGAAATCCAAATGAGCCACCTCCTCAACCACCAACACATTTAATTCTAAGCCTTCACTCACATTTTTTTGTTTAAATTATAGTAAAATAAGAAAGCAAAACCTTATACCTCTCACCTCCTGACCTTGACAATAATTCAAAACATATTATGTGAGAGGACGAGCTTGTAAAGTCAGGTGTATTGTTTAAAGAGAATAACACCTTTATAACAGTTTAAGCGCACCTGCAGTTTTCTCACCTGTCGCAACATCTGGAGACTGACACTTTGGCACACGAAACCTAACTGTGTCAGTACAGTTAACCTCAAAATCTGAACAGATATCTTGTGTTTCACACTAAATATCAAACTCATAGAAACCTTACCAGCCAATCGTCTTCTTCTGCGTAGAAATATTATTGTCCTCAGAGTGTCTGCTGCAGTCCTCACAGAAAGCCTCCAGCAGTCGATCTCCAACAGAGAAATAAACGCGGTTAAGAGGAATAAACGCTACATAATGTGGTGTGTTTCCACCACAAGCTGACTGTGTACAACTGAGGAGTCCCTCCTCCACTGAGAGCAGCGTGAAGTCCTGCGTGTCTCTATGTCCCTGCCCTGCCTCTCTACATACAGCCATGCCATTCAGTGCACCACTGGATACTAACATGAAGAGAGGCTCCATGATGCCCTCTGCAGGCTAGACAGGACTCCAGTCAAGTCAAGTCAATATAATAATAATAATAAGACATTTATTTATATAGCACTTCTCAAAACAGATGTTACAAAGTGCTTCACAAGACAATAAAAGCAGATAAATAAAGTAAAATATATGGTAACTGTTAAAATAGAACATCAGACAATAAAAAGCAGATAGAGTAAAAGAATATGGTACCTGCTAAAACAGAACATCACAGAACATATCAATGATAATAATAGAAGTGGTAAAATGGTAGGACAAGTTCATAAAACAAATATACAGTATATATACATAAATGTGTATAAATGTACACATGCGTCCAGAAACGGATGTGTACATACATATATTTAAACCATTCTACTTATAGGAATGCTATCCTAAAAAAATGTGTTTTCAAAAGTTTTTTAAAAGAGGATACAGAGTTAGATGATCGTATCTCTATAGGAAATGCATTTCAGAGTTTAGGAGCCCTGACAGCAAAAGCCTGATCGCCTCTTGTCACACAATTGGACCTGGGAACAGCAGGATGTAGCTGATCAGATGATCTCAGACCACGTACAGGCGAATAGGGTGTTAAGAGATCCAATATGTATTCTGGGGTCAGACCAAGTTGTGCTTTAAAAGTGAGTAATGCAATTTTAAAATGTATTCTAAATTGTAGGGGAAGCCAGTGCAATGATGCCAGGACTGACGTAATGTGCTCCCTTTTACTAATGCCCATTAGAAGCCTGGCAGCAGAATCCTGAACCAGTTGTAGTCGTGAAAGTTGCTTCTGACTGAGGCAGGAATACAAGGAATTACAGTAATCCAGTCTTGAAAAAATGAAAGCATGTATGACTTTCTCCATATCACTGAATGACAGAAAAGATTTTATTTTGGGGATTGTTCGTAATTGAGGAAAACAGGCTTGAATAACTGTCTTGACGTGCTTTTCAAAGGTGAGATTGGAGTCAAATGTATTTCTATAGCACATTTAAAACAACATGAGCTGACCAAAGTGCTTTACAGACATAGGCAGGATAAAAACAGGTCAACAGAGCAGACAACAAATCTCACACATCCACAGACAGAGACCAAGATAAAAATCCATGAGTAAAAGACTGTTATAATGAGCATTATAAAAGGCCAATTAGTCATCACAATTCAAGTACATTCAAAAGCCAAAGAAAAGCGGTGGGTCTTGGGTTGTGGTTTGAAAGACTCTGTAGAGGGAGCAGATCTGATGTGGAGAGTGGAAATCTACATCCAAGTCTTCAGTTTGTTCAGCAACAAACCTAAAATTAGTATGACAATAACATCCCTGTTATATTCCCCCTAATATATTAGTAGTTTAAAAAACTTTTACAGCTTTATATTCACATCTTAGTTGCATGATATGAGGCAGCCCTGTGATACTGAGTGGGACATAATAATAACATTCAGTAACTTGTGGTGGAGACTTGCACAACAGTGAAATAAAAAGGTAGACTGTTACATACATAATATGTTTATTTAAAAAATTAAGAAAAACAAGGCAAAAGCATGACATATCAAACAAAGCAAAAACATAAGAAGGAAAAAAAGAAGAGAGATGAGGCTGCAGGAGTTTTTAAGCTCCACGGTCACGTTGAGAGGGAGAGCTGCCACCATCCGAACCAGGACCACTATTGCAAGTATCACTGAAGGTGTAAAAAGTTAGAATGAGTATATTTAAATCTACATTTACACATACTATGGGTTATACTGTATATGCTGCCTATTTAATGTCCACTAACCTGTCCCTGGTTCCACCACGGCTTTGCATCTCTCTTAGGGGTACAGTCACATCAGATTCACTGAGACAAATTCATATTAAACATGGGGACATGTTAGTGACATGATATCACAACAGCTAAACATATGAATAAAGGAACTTTGTGAATAACAATAATTGTATATTGATTACCTTGCTGTCTGTTGGTTGTTGGCTGTTGATCTCTTTTTACAGAAACATGCAACTACTATTATTACTATTACTATTAGTAATACTAGAAATGAACCACCTGTGGAATCAAGAGAGTTATATTAAGACAATTGTATCAATACACAATAAATGCAACCCATCATACAATTTTGATCTCACCTGATTGTTAGCAATTGAAAGACAAACATCTCATTCTTGAGCAAAAGCAAGAAGAAAGAGAATGGGAGAGTAAAAGCAAGTTGAATTAGTAGCAAAAGCATAATTTTCCTTAATTCAACAATCAAAGCAGACATGGGTCACATGAAAGGTGAAAGAAAGATTCACCACTGGCTGCTGTCAATAGTTGCTTGTCCAAAAGCAGAGGAAACGTGGCGTAAGCAGAATCACATTTACTGGTGTTCAGAACTTACAAACCTCACCGACAATATATGGACGTTTTGCATGGACCTCACGCGTTCCCTCTGTGGTGACTTTTGGTGGAGTGGTAGCTAGAGGAAAGAGGAAACAACTCCAGTTGATGGCCAATCAAAACAGTGAGCAACATGATGTAAAGTGTGCAGGAAAAACTTACCATCAATAAAAGCACAAATGATGCTGTGGTCTAGTGGAGAAAACAAGAGAAGTGTTATTAAGTGTTAATCAGAATTCATTATTGGACATCAGAAAATAGATTTTACATGTATACAATGTGACTTTTTTTAATAAAGAAAATGTGCCGAGTGTGAAATTCTAAATTATGATCAGTATGAACAGTTCAGTCAATCATCTTACAGTACATATTGAACAGAAATACAGACTCTAGTTTGACATCAAGGGTGTCAGCGATTGAAAGTCAGCAAAAAACTGACATCCGAGCGATTCAAAGGCTAAAATGTGGATGTGGTTTTACTGTAAGAGGGTGTAAAGACATTTCCCCTCAAACCAAAATTATTGTCTAACAGCACCCTCGAAAGGAAGTGGTGAGTCATTGAGACAGTGAAGAATACAACTGGATAAGGGGTTTATATGACACAATATCTCTATCTCAATCAGAGTATGCAGGTAGAAGATTCATTCATTCATTATCCGTAACCGCTTATCCTATTCAGGGTCACGGGGTCACCTGAATATTCAGGTGTTTTAAAATTAGCATAAGAGGTTAACCAGGTTTCTGCAACCAATATTTGAGGTTTAAACATAAAAAAAATTAAAAAAATTAAAAAAAACAGGGATAGTAATGTGCATGTAAACACTCAATCTGTGAAATCTGTTTCAGATTGATGACGGAGTGAGTGATTGCAAGAAAATCATAATGTATATTAAGGGCTTTAGAAAGTAAATATAAATACCTGTACATTTTTCGGTCATAATATAACCGCCTTTCCCTTCAAATTCACAGTCAGCATCTGTATCGATGGAAACGTATGCCCGACGATCATGCTGGCAGACAGTGTTGGGTGGTGGAGGGCCAGCACAATTTGTGATGTGAGTGTGAGTCGGGACGGGAAGGTCGTTGCAAAAGACTATAGTCACATTTGCAGCACAGCCTGGATTCTTGCAGTAAAACAGATTCCTATAGCTCTTTCCACCTGTAAAATCATACAGTATATCTATGAAATATCTCACAAAAACATTTTTTTTAATCATGAGAGTGGTGTTAACAAGAGGAGACTCTACCTGGACTAGTTGTAACTGGAAAGCACTGAGTGAGTCCAGCAGCAAACAGCAGCAGAATGAAGGTCAGCTCTGTCAAGACAAAAGTACAAACTAAACTGAAGACTCTCTAATGGTTGACACTGGACAAAGTTTAAAGTTGGTAGATCGTCAGAAACTTACTAATCATGTTAGAGGTCGGTGCTGAGAAGGCTTCCTGGATCACAAAACACTATTCTGCTGCTTTCCACTGTTGATCACTGATGTATTGTTCCACCCACACTTCCTGTAGGAGACATACACTGATCAGCCATAACATTAAGACCCCTGACAGGTGAAATGAATAACATGAATAATCTCGTTACAATGGCACCTGGCAGTGGGTGGGATATATTAGACATCAAGTGAACATTTTGAACTTTGATCTTTGTGTTGGAAGCAGAAAAAATGGGCAAGGGTAAGGATGTGAGCGACTTTGACAAGGTCACCCTGAATACAACAACACAACATGTCTCCCCTAAAGTTCATCATAGTAAACAGTAGCATTGGTCCCTCTGTTAGTAACACTTGTTTCTTGTGTTGTTTGTCTTTGAGACATTTGAATATAATAGTGAACCTCTAACATGGACAAAGCTGAAAAACAGAGAAGAGGTGGTATTGTTACTGTAGTGAACATGTCTGGACATGTCTATTTATTTCAAAAACTGGAGAAAATTATATATGTTTGCTTGTGGAAATACACACAGTTGGCAGTTTATTAGTAATACCTTGCTAAAATGAATGTAGTCTACAACAGGTGTTTTGTTCTTTAGCCTGACACTCATTGAAATAAATGGGTTGGACTATACAGTAAAATTCAACAGCATCACAAACTGCAGCCTCCAAAATATCCCTACAGTTAAAATAAACACATCTCTATAAAATATAACCTTCAGGAAGGTATACTTAAAGGGACTGTTTATCATTTCTTACACGTATAAATCGGTGTCCCATGCGCGCTCGCATACGCTTTTCAGACAAGACTCCAACACAAACTACACGGAAGCACCAAAACCGCAGTTATGTCTCGTGGCCTCGCCGCCGGGGCCGTGGACAAAGTGCGTGCTTTTGTCCCCGGTAGTCTAATAATAAATATGCATAGGACATGGGATGAATTACAATCATGAAAATACAATGCAAAACAAAATCAATGATGAAAATGCCGAGAGTTAAGTAAGGATTCGAACCTGCGGTCAGTTCGACATTAAACTGCTGCTCTACCGACTGAGCTAAACGACATAACGGTAGTCTAGTGCAGGATATTGTATTAACTGGCAACTGTATGAACCAAAGGACAGTAGACATAGTTTTTTCCAACACTAAATCTAAACTTTTAAACATGTAATAAAACACCAGTCTCTGATTACGGACTCTTAACCAAATGAATGAGACACTACGCAGATAGCCTCCAGAGCAGGTGGCTGCTGTCAGAAGCAGTCTGTCTCTATGTACCAGGTCGTGAAGTAAACTGGCAACTTTAATGAGATGTAGCATATTACGATATAATGATAGCCTAATATAACCTACCTGGTTGGCTGATTATTAAATAAAAGTACACAGTCGCAGCAGAACTGTAAACTAACTCACCTCTGACAGCAACCGAGCTGAACCTGACCAGATACCGGTACACTTAAAGACCATCTTCTTCTTCTTCTTCGTCGTCTTCTCTCGGTTTCTGGCGGATTACAACCAACTTTAAGGTGCATACCACCACCTACTGTACGTGTGACATCGTGTCATTTTACACATTACTACGACTTCTACCCACCAATCCTGTGTCTCTTAAGAACATTAATAGATCCTTCCTGGTGCCTTCAACCCCCTCACCCCTCTGTTCCCAGTATCCCCATCAAATCCCAGTCCCGTCCCTCCTCTCTGACTTGGTCCTGTAATCTTTGTCTCTCAGCCTCATACTATTTTACAATAAAATGCACATTTTTATTTAACACCACAATCCCCACACTTGTCACTGTTCCTTTTCCTCATTAAAGGGACTGTTTGTAACTTCTTACACGTATAAATCACCAGGTCGTTGTTCCATGCACGCACTCGCATGCGCGCACTCGCGTGTGGCTGCACTGTTCAGACTCAGACTCCAACACAAACTACATGGAAGCACCAAAACAGCAAAGTTTTATCTAGTAAAGTCCGTCTTACAAAACAGTGTTGGCCGCGGTCTGAGGATGCGGGGGAGACCGTAGCTTTGGTCTCCAGGGCCGGAGTCTCTGCTGTACTCTGCTCCTCTGCTCCTCTGCCTGCCTGCCTTCACTCAGCTCGCTCCACCTCACTTGCATGCGCCCACACTACACACTGCAGAAGACTTCGTAGCTCTGACAATATCTAGTGAATGTACAGTGGACGTTTGTGCAGAAATAAATGCTGCAGCTCCTCCAGACCAACTGAGGTTTTCCGTGTCTTGTGAAGTGACGGGGCTCCGCAGCGAGCAACGTTATCGTCTCCGACCGGGTGCCGGTGTCTTCCCTGTTCCCTCCGACTGCGGCCGAGCGGCTGAGGCAGGAAAAGCCAACACTAGGATCAGCAGTGATTCATGGAGAGACCTTCGTCTGGTCAGCTAACATTACTGCCAAGCAGGTGAAATATAGTGATATTGTGGTTTTAGCTGACGTGAGTCGCCTCACTGTTTTGAGCGATGCTCGTTCATGTCTATTTAGAGCGAGCAAGCGCGAGTCTGACGCTGACTTTTGTTGACTTAACGGCCACAGGTGTCGCTGTTAACAAGCATTTCTGATTCTTACAAACAGTCCCTTTAAAGCTAAAGTGCTATTAAGACCTGTGTGATCCAGTCTGAGTCTTGTTAAGATGATTTCCTCCCTTCTGTTCCTTTCTTTATATTTCTTTGTTATGACCGACTTTTGTATTCTGAAATATCTCCTTCCTTTCTGGTCCTCCTCCCATCTTTTCTGCCATATCTCCACTCCTTTCCTTTTAATCACCGCCTTTCCTTCTCCTTTCCCAAGTAAAACTGGTACTGTTATTTCCTTTTGCAGCAAACTTTTTGCTAGTTTATCGGCAAACTCATTCCCTTTCACCCCCTCATGTGCTGGAACCCAACAGAATAATACATCTATACCCCCTCTATGCAGTCTTAGCAAGCTATAGTACAGTTTAATGAGTAGATCTTGCCTTGCAGCTTTTGTTGACTGTATACTTTCCAAAACAGCTTTTGAATTTGTGCATATCACCACTCTGTCAGGTCTGACCTCTTCAACCAACAGTAATGCAATAATGATTGCCACTACTTCTGCTGTATATACTGATACCTGATATTTTAAAATCGGGAATATAAACACCAACTCCCACACACTCCTGTTTATTCTTGGAACCATTTGTATATATTTTTGAGATAATTATTATAGCTGTTCCTGAGGTACACACTTGTTTTAACTCCCACTTCATTTAGTTGCCATTCCCTTTTCTTTTCTATGATACTAGTGTCTATTTTAACTTCTGGGAGCAGCCAGGGGGGTACGCTGCTAACTGATGTGGACCTGGTGAACTCTAAGGCCTCCAATCCATATGTCCTCACTCTTTCTTCCCATGTCCATCCAAATCCATACTCTTGAAACTTAGAATATATCCAACAGTTTTGAATTGTTACCTTTGATTATGTTCCCGCTTCCTTTTAATCAGACCCAATATGTAAGAGCCAATTTCTCTCTTCTTAACTCCAATGTAGTCTCTCCTGCTTCGATTAACACTGCATTAATGGGTGTTGACTTAGTAAATAATATACCATTACTCTGATTACTTTCATACGTTATCAGGTGTCTTCTACCAGAAATAATTAACTGACTACTGTTTCACATCTTCTATTTTCCACCCTGATGTTTGCTGTGTTTACACACCGTCACATCTAGCTACATGCTAACATGTTAGCTCTGTATCTCCCATCTTCTCACAGTAAATGTTTTCTTCTCCTCTGATCCAACCTTGACTCTGAATTTCCTGTCTGTTAAAAAGTCAATTATCCAATTATACAACCTCCCTCCAATACCCATTTACTTAGCTTGATAAGTAGCCCTTCTCTCCACATAGAATCAAGTGCTGAGTCAAGTCACAACCTGAACAGCTACAGATCCACGCTCAAATGTCTTAGGTCAAAGGCCGTGCTGTCACAACATTCCTCAGGGCGTGAATGGTGTGACAGTAGGCGACTGATCTGATTTCATATTCTGACTACGCTTCTTCACTATTTTTAGGTTTGTTTCAAACTGTGTATGTTTTCCATTTCCAAAATACTACAATGGCCTTTCATTTAGTCATTTCTACCAAGTGCTGAGTCAAGTCAGCTACAGATCCACGTTCAGAGGTCTTAGAAAAAAGACTGTGCTGTCATAACATTCCCACCCACACTCAGGATGGGAATGGTGTGACAGTAGACCAAGAGTGTTGAAAGACTGCAGAGAAGTTCGTTTTACAGCAGGTTTCGTGATGCATGAGGGTGGGGTTTACTGGTAATGTCATGGGTGGGTCTAATGCTATCTGTTTTTTAAGCTCAATTCTCGGCAATTCTCATTCTAGATTAAAGCCTAAACCATAACAGTTAGGCTATATGAATTATGACAACAGTTGGCTAAAATAATGAGCATAAAATATGAAATGGTTTTCCAGTGAGTTGTCTTTTTAAGAAATTAAGGTCGAGACTGAGTTTAACAAAAAATGCAAATAGTAGCCTTTGACTGGTATAAATGGTGATGTCGGGTGTGGTAATGAACCTTTCATTCTTCTGGCTTTACAGAGAATAGCTACCAAGAAACACTATGAGGGGTACTGTAAAGGTGCAGATGTGCTACAAGAGGAAATGTGTTGGTCTTCCAGTAAGCTATAGCGAAAGCAAGATGCTTTTCTTCAGAAATGCAATCAGAAATTCTTCACACTGCAAATGTCATAGCATAAAATTAATCATTCATCAATCATCAGTCAAGTCAGCTACAGATACACGTTCAGATGTCATGGAAAAAAGACTGAGCTGTCATAACATTACCACCCACACTCAGGATGGGAATGGTGTGACAGTAGACCTTATATACTAACTACACATAGGCCTAAACTAAATGGTATGTCCGATGAGTGTTGAAAGACCGCAGAGAAGTTAGTTTTACAGTAGGTTTCATGTAGCACACTTGTTTTTGATTGCTTATAATTCATTTATTTTACATAAATATTTTTATAGAAGTTCATGATTTTTTTTCAATAGCTTCCATGTAATGTGCCCCAGTGACTCCAAATCATTTTATATTTCCAGTGTAGTAATACATTTATGTATTGAAACCACTGGGTAACATTACAATGCTATTGAAAAAAAATCTATACAAATATTTCTATAAAGCACTAAAATAAAACCTAAGCTAAGATCGGAGAAGAGGCCTACATGTACCCAACTATAGATAGATAGATAGATAGATTGATTGATTGAATGAATGAAGTGCACTGCTTGACTCCTGCTAAAGTAGGGCCAAAAGTTTTTCCCTTTTAAAAAAATTTCGGGCACTTTGGACTTCTAACACCCCAAAAGGCACAACTACACCACACTGTCAACCATCATACCAAATTTGAAGTTCCTAAGTTAAATAGTTTTCAGGTTCTGCTCCTGAAACAAAAGTGTGAGACGCAAAAGGACGGAAGGACACGCGAAGCGCTATATACCCTTGTCAAGTTATTGATAAATATATGCAGTATCCCAACTTGAGAGAGATTGACACATCCACTCGAAGATTAACTGAAATCCACTCAATGACAAACAGTTTTTCCTTTTTCTCTCCTTTATTTTGTAGGTTGAGTTGAAGGTTCATTTCATTTTGGAATTAGTATCCATTAGTCATGTAGTCATTAATCATTAGCCATTAGCCATTATGTGAAAAACCTTAGAAATAGAAAAAATACAGAAAAGAAAATATACACATTATTACAAATAAGTATAAATAAGAACAAATTCATTTTTGAGACTTTGCAAAATTAATTCATCCTTATTTAATTTAATACACACACTCCTATTAAATGCCTCATGTTAAATGCAAATAAGCAAGTGCCCACTGCTGCAATAGCCTTTACCTTAACATAAAGGTAATATATATATATATTTATATATATATATATATACATATATATATATATATATATATATGTGTGTGTATTATATTATTTTATTTAATTACTATTTTTAATTATTTACTTAAACACAAAGTATTTTATAATTACGTTCGAGTTCATATTAAATCACGCAGTAATTTTAAACTACATTTCCCATAAGCCCATGTACTTCTCAGCACATTTGTGAATGAATGAACCAGGATATGCCGGCACTTAACAAACAAATCAACAAACAATCAACACCCTTTTAGCTCTTTGGTCGTCACAATTCACCGCCTCTCACTGTATTATCTACCAGACATTCAGATGGGTTCAAAACAAACAATCGGCAGCATTAAACAAACGATCTGCTACAAAGAAAGTTAAATTACCGGCAAAAACAGACGGACTACAGTTCCCCGTGCATAACAGCGCTACACAACAGGACCCTTTTTCTGTGACACTGAGTGTTACTTTTCTAAACTCCGGGTGTAATTAGATTAATTAGTCCCCTCTGGTTTACTCCCTGAGCACTCAGTTTTTCTAGTGGATTTATTAATCTACAAATTACTTTCTGATTTATTTATTTTCTATTTTTCTATTTATATTAATTACTATTTATTAATTTGTATAAAGCTTAATTTCCTGCAACCTTCAGTTTGACTTGACAACCCCAGACTACGTTGTCGTGGTGGTATAATAAAAGTTTAGATCAATCAAAGCAAAAACATAAGAAGGACAAAAGAAGAGAGATGAGGCTGCAGGAGTTTTTAAGCTCCACGGTCATGTTGAGAGGGAGAGCTGCCACCATCCGAACCAGGACCACCATTGCGAGTATCACTGAAGGTGTAAAAAGTTAGAATGAGTATATTTAAATATACATTTGCACATACTATGGGTTGTACTGTATATGCTGCCTATTTAATGTCCACTAACCTGTCACTGGTTTCTCCACGGCTTTGCATCTCTCTTAGGGGTACAGTCACACCAGAGTCACTGAGACAAATTCATATTAAACATGGGGACATGTTAGTGACATGATATCACAACAGCTAAACATATGAATAAAGGAACTTTGTGAATAACAATAATTGTATATTGATTACCTTGCTGTCTGTTGGTTGTTGGCTGTTGATCTCTTTTTACAGAAACATGCAACTACTATTATTACTATCACTATTAGTAATACTAGAAATGAACCACCTGTGGAATCAAGAGAGTTATATTAAGACAATTGTATCAATACACAATAAATGCAACCCATCATACAATTTTGACCTCACCTGATTGTTAGCAATTGAAAGACAAACATCTTAACCCTGAGCAAAAGCAAGAAGTCAGAGAGAAGATGGGAGAGTAAAAGCAAGTTGAATTAGTAGCAAAAAGCATCATTTTCCTTAATTCAACAATCAAAGCAGACATGGGTCACATGAAAGGTGAAAGAAAGATTCACCACTGGCTGTTGTCAATAGTTGCTTGTCCAAAAGCCGAGGAAACGTGGCGTAAGCAGAATCACATTTACTGCTGTTCAGAACTTACAAACCTCACCGACAATATATGGACGTTTTGCATGGACCTCACGCGTTCCCTCTGTGGTGACTTTTGGTGGAGTGGTAGCTAGAGGAAAGAGGAAAAAACTCCAGTTGATGGCCAATCAAAACAGTGAGCAACATGATGTAAAGTGTGCAGGAAAAACTTACCATCGATAAAAGCACAAATGATGCTGTGGTCTAGTGGAGAAAACAAGAGAAGTGTTATTAAGTGTTAATCAGAATTCATTATTGGACATCAGAAAATAGATTTTACATGTATACAATGTGACTTTTTTTTATAAAGAAAATGTGCCGAGTGTGAAATTCTAAATTATGATCAGTATGAACAGTTCAGTCAATCATCTTACAGTACATATTGAACAGAAATACAAACTCTAGTGTGACATCAAGGGTGTCAGCGATTGAAAGTCAGCAAAAAACTGACAGAGCGATTCAACGGCTAAAATGTGAATGTGGTTTTACTGTAGCAGGGTGCAGTGGCGGAATTTCCCTCAATCAAAAGATTGACTAACAGCACCCTCAACTGGAGGGATGAGTCCTGTCATGCACAAGTAGAGGCAGCAACATCAGAGGACAGCAGCAGAACATGGCCCATTTAGCATTTAAACTCTGCTGCATTTACTACTCTGCTTGATGTGGCTTCTCCATCTTACCAGCAGCGGATGGATTATCATTAAATTGATATCAACTCACAAGACAGACAGTGAAAAAAACAACTGGATAAGGGGTTTACATGACACAATATCTCCATCTCAATCAGAGTATGCAGGTAGAAGATTCATTCATTCATTATCCGTAACCGCTTATCCTATTCAGGGTTTTGGGGTCACCTATATATTCAGGTGTTTTAAATTTAGCATAAGAGGTTAACCAGGTTTCTGCAACCAATATTTGAGGTTTAAACATAAAAAAAACAGGGATAGTAATGTGCATGTAAACACTCAATCTGTGAAATCTGTTTCAGATTGATGACGGAGTGAGTGATTGCAAGAAAATCATAATGTGTATTAAGGGCTTTAGAAAGTAAATATAAATACCTGTACATTTTTCGGTCGTAATATAACTGCCTTTCCCTTCAAATTCACAGGCAGCATCTGTATCGATGGAAACGTATGCCCGACGATCATGCTGGCAGACAGTGTAGAGTGGTGGGGGGCCAGCACAATTTGTGATGTGAGTGTGAGTCGGGACGGGAAGGTCGTTGCAAAAGACTCTAGTCACATTAGCAGCACAGCCTGGATTCTTGCAGTAAAACAGATTCCTATAGCTCTTTCCACCTGTAAAATCATACAGTATATCTATGAAATATCTCACAAAAACATTTTTTTTTAATCATGAGAGTGGTGTTAACAAGAGGAGACTCTACCTGGACTAGTTGTAACTGGAAAGCACTGAGTGAGTCCAGCAGCAAACAGCAGCAGAAAGAAGGTCAGCTCTGTCAAGACAAAAGTACAAACTAAACTGAAGACTCTCTAATGGTTGACACTGGACATTAAAAAAGCTGTCTAGCTTGCGATCATAGAGCCTGATAATACAGGAATTATCATGTAAGAAACAACAGACTCACACAATGTTGTTTTTTACATTGTTTTTTAAATGTATTAACTGTTTTTGCAAGGGGACCTTATTGATGACCTAATTTACGATTGTTTGATTGTTTGAGTGTCCACTAAAAAAGATGTAAGGGTAAGTGAATCCAGTATGTTTTAGTGCCATGCTAAAAGTTTAAATCATATTTTGATTATTATTGGGACAATATTGTGAATCACAGTTATTTTGGTAGGATGATCATGACATGAAATTTCATATTGTCCCCTGCCTATGACCCACACCATTCAGCCTGATATACAGTACTTTTGGGAAATTGTTGGGTATTTTGTAATTCATCTGTTAGTTACACAACGACAATGCAATTGAGTAAGTTTTCTTTAAAGTTGGTAGATCGTCAGAAACTTACTAATCATGTTAGAGGTCGGTGCTGAGAAGACTTCCTGGATCACAAAACACTATTCTGCTGCCTTCCACTGTTGATCACTGATGTATTGTTCCACCCACACTTCCTGTTGGAGATATGCACCGATCAGCCATAACATTAAGACCCCTGACAGGTGAAATGAATAACATGAATAATCTCGTTACAATGGCACCTGGCAGTGGGTGGGATATAAACTGGGAAAAAAAGTCCGGAAACTTGTGTTTGGTTGATTATTTCTCTGTTGTTACAATACTAATTGGCATTGTATTTTACATCGTTGGAAAGCCTGTTTATTTACCTTCACAATGATGTCCAACTTGTAAGGATCATGCATTTGTGGGATGAGCAGCACAGCAGATTATGTGGGTAGCGCCCAAGAAAAATTTGCCAAAATGCTCTGCTCTTTTTCCCCCCAGTTTATTAGACAGCAAGTGAACATTTCGAACTTTGAACTTTGTGTTGGAAGCAGAAAAAATGGGCAAGTGTAAGGATGTGAGAGAGTTTGACAAGGTCACCTTGAACACAACACAACATGTCTCCCCTATAGTTCATCACAGTAAACAGTAGCATTGGTCCCTCTGTTAGTAACACTTGTTTTCTTGTCTTGTTTGTCTTTGAGACATTTGAATATAATAGTGAACCTCTTTACATGGACAAAGTTGAAAAAAGCTATCAATCAGAGAAGAGGTGGTATTGTTACTGTAGTGAACATGTCTGGACATGTCTATTTATATTATGAAATATACATAGGACATGGGATGAATTACAATCATGAAAATACAATACAAAACAAAATCAGTAATGA
The DNA here is from genome assembly GCF_015220745.1 of Sebastes umbrosus. NCBI lineage: Eukaryota > Metazoa > Chordata > Actinopteri > Perciformes > Sebastidae > Sebastes > Sebastes umbrosus. The sequence goes on along the minus strand of NC_051276.1, from coordinate 17,262,412 downwards.
AAATGCTAATGGTGGGACTTGAGGATGCAAACATAACAACGTGAAACTCCTACTCTACTGACTGAGCTAACCGACATTACTTTCAATGACATCCTGGGTTTTATTTTCATTTTCAAAAACCAGGTTTGTGCAGATGGGTGGAATTACTGTAGGCTATGTTAAGAAATGCTCCAGTGCAGGATATTACATTAACTGGCAACTGTGTCAACCAAAAGACAGTAGACATATTTTTTTTCCAAAACTAAATCTAAACTTTTTTTCATTTTTACTTTTAAACATGTAATAAAACACCAGTCTCTGATTAAGGACTCTTAACCAAATGAATGAGACACTTAACACATGTTATATAATAGCCTCCCCCCCAGAGCCGGTGGCTGCTAACCACTGTCAGAAGCAGTCTGCCTCTTTGTACCAGGTCGTGGTCGTAAACTGGTAACTCTAATGAGATGCAGCCTATTTAGATATAATGATAGACTAATATAGCTTACCTGGTCGGCTGATTTTTAAATAAACGTACATGAACAGCTACAGATCCGCGCTGAAATGTCTCAAGAGGCGTAGAGGCGACTGATTTGATGGCGTTGTTATTACGCATAAACGTAAGGGTATTTACGCATAAGCTTAAGGGTATATCCGTGCGTTGAAAGACCGCGGTGAAGTTAGTTTATAAGTTGGATAATGCTATATATAATATTGATATATTCGACATTTACTCACTCCGTATGTCTCCGGTGTCTTCTGGCTCGCGCTAAACAACTGGAGGTGCATTTAGGGTCCACCAGTAAATTGGTTGTGAGAGGTGGAGGCGGACGGTTGGCATCAGCAGAGCCTATAGCCAATGTTTATCCGCCAATAGAGGGCGCACACAAAAAAAACATTACTACTACTACTACTACTACTACTAATAATAATAATAATAATAATACAAATTATATAAATTGTTAATATTTGTGTTTTAAATATGGAAAGCACCCAGTAATATGTGTAATTTGATTGTAATGTGATTATATTTTGTATTAATAATCTGAATCTGTAAAGTAACTAAAGTTGTCAGATAAATGTAGTGGAGTAAAAAGTCTAATATTTCCCTCTGAGATGTAGTTGAGTAGAAGTAGAAAGTAGCAGAACATGGAAATACTCAAGTAAAGTAGAAGTACCTCAAAATTGTATTTAAGTACTTAGTTACATTCCACCACTGAGTACATTTTATACTGTTGTGTTTTTTAAAAGCATTATTTACTCTTTCTGTTGGAATAAAATAATTGTTGATTATTTAACTGCAAAGTAGTAATGTGTTTTTGATACCTTCGCTTTTTTTTGCATTAAATCATGCCGGGATGTTTGCTGACATTGATTGGATGTGGCACAGCTCTACCTAGAAAAATGTCCACCAGCTGCAACTGGCTATAGGTGTTGTTGTTTTTCTCAAGCCGCACACTCATACACACGTGCACTTTCATAGATACATGCTTCATTTCCCTAGAAGGTGATGGTCATAGACACAATATAGGAAGTGAATGAACAGGATGACGTCCACGTGCATCTTGCCACAGATTCTATTTACAGGAACCCTGCTGATTCACCTGCAAATGCATGTGGCATAGGTTTACTGGTAATGATCATCATTGTTATGGGTGGGTCTAATGCTATCTGTTTTTTTAAGCTCAATTCTCAGCAATTCTTGTTCTAAATTAAAGCCTAAACCATAACAGTTAGGCTATATGAATTATGACAAGAGTTGGCTAAAATAATGAGCATAAAATATGAAATCGTTTTCCAGTGAGTTGTCCTTTGACTGGTTTAAATGGTGTTGTCGGGTGTTGTTATGAACCTTTCATTCTTCTGGCTTTACAGAGAATGGCTTAAAGGCTACCAAGAAACACTATGAGGGGTAAAGGTGCAGATGTGCTACAAGAGGAAATGTGTTGGTCTTCCAGTAAGCTATAGAGAAAGCAAGATGCTTTTCTTCAGAAAATGCATCAGAAATTCTTCACACTGCAAATGTCAATGTGACATAGCATAACATGAATAATTTTTCAAGGAAAACACCTGAGACACCAGCACTTTTGAGTCAGACCTCTCCACTCAAAGTTGACTATTACGTGCATAAGCTGTGTTTTTTCAGAGAGCTGTCTTTTCATCCCACCCATGACAATGATGATCATTACCAGTAAACCCCAGCCTCATGCATTACAGGGGAATCTACAGGGTTTCTGTAAATAGAATATGTGGCAAAATGCAGGTGCATGACCTTGTTAACTCACTTCCTATATTGTGCAGGCTAGACCATCACCTTCTAGGAAATGAGGCATGTAATCTATGAAAGTGTTTGTATGAGTGTGCGGCTTGAGAAAAAAACAACAACACCTATAGCCAGTTGCAGCTGGTTGACATGTTTCTAGGTAGAGCTGTGCCACATCCAATCAATTTCAGCAAACATCCCGGTATGATTTAATGCAAAAAAAAAGTGAAGGTATCAAAACACCTTACTACTTTGCAGTTAAATAATTAACAATTATTTTATTCTAACAGGAAGAGTAAATAATGCTTTGAAAAACACACCAGTATAAAATGTACTCAGTGGTGGAATGTAACTAAGTACTTAAATACAATTTTGAGGTACTTGTACTTTACTTGAGTATTTCCATCTTCTGCTACTTTGTACTTCTACTCAACTACATCTCAGAGGGAAATATTAGACTTTTCATCTTTTCAATCAAATTCCTCTAATTTACAGTCGGTTGGTCTAGAAATTTCAGTGGAACTGAGTTTAACAGTGGTTTTAAAGGGCACAGAAAGTGTGTGTAAGTCAAAACTATTTGTAGCCATATTACAGTAAGTGATGTTTTGGGGTTTAATAAGTGTACTTTAGGCTACTTAAGCTTCATGCTTATAATCAATTTATTTTACATAAATATTTTTATAGAAGTTCATGATTTTTTTTCAATAGCTTCCATTTAATGTGTCCCAGTGACCCCAAATAAATTTCTATTTCCAGAGAAGTAATAGGTTTATTTATTGAAATCACTGGGCCACATTACATGAATGCTATTGAAAAAAAAATCTATACAAATATTTCTATAAAATAGAACAAGCACTAAAATAAAAATAAAACCTAAGCTAAAATCAGAGAAGAGGCCTACATGTACCCAAATATAGATAGATAGATAGATAGATAGATAGATAGATAGATAGATAGATAGATAGATAGATAGATAGATAGATAGATAGATAGATAGATAGATAGATAGATTGATTGATTGATTGATTGATTGATTGATTGAGGTGCACTGCAAATTAACACGGAAACATTTACTGTGGAACAAACACACGTAAACTGCTCAGTCTTTAAACATTCATTCACAGTGACAGCTCAGCACAGATGGAAATAAAATAATACACTTCTTCTCAAACTAAGAAGAGATGCATCCTGATCCAATCCCCCATACAGTATGTGCTTATTCGACTGGCCAAGCCCCAAATAGCCTCTTTAAAAAAACACTGATTTATATTGTGAGAGATTATCAATAGAGATTTGGAGCTGGGTTGGAGAATCCTTTCATATCTTTGATGTGGGAAAAACATTTGAAAAAAAAGTCTATATTTAAAGGAAATAAAGAAGAATGTCCATTTTTGTTTTTTGTCTTATTCCCAGCATTTTAAGAAGGGCTGGCGAAGGGTTTGATGAAACCAAGCTCCATAGCTTTGACCAGACATGTGCGTGCTGCATCGATGGCATCCTGCCTCTTGGGATTGTCCTCCGCCTTGCCAATCACGGAGAGGATTTCCAGGAGCTCACTCTCTATCAGCTTCTTTGCCAGCTCATTGTCGTCAGAGTTGAGCATGTTGTAGACAACCACAATGCCACGATGCTGTACAGAAGGGTTGGTATGGATACACAATCTCTGCAGAATCTCAAGCCATTGGGTGGTCTGTTGGGGGAGATCAGAGAGTCAGTGACACTGGTAAAATGTGATTAAAAAATGTCACAGGCTGCTTTTCAACTTTTAACACTTGCAGTCCTAAACAGTGGAACCTATGAGTAAGTTAGTGTAAATATAACTCAGCTATTTTTTTATTTTCATTTTGGTTAAAGGGGATCTCCTCTGATTTTACTTGTGACCATCAGTTTACCTTTGACCTTTAAAAAACTGTCTTTAATGGCTCTGGTGAAGCTTGGACAGAAAATATTCCCTGATGATTTAATACTGATGTCATAAGCCTCAGCTCGGGCTCAAAGATGGCAAATTTATAAGAGAGAACCATGGGTATTTTCTAGGCAGGGAGAGTGATAAAAATATGCTATTGAGATGTATATTATTAACTGTAGGATCCCATGTTTTTAGCGGTTGACCAACTCAAAGTCAGGCCATCACAACCTCTGCTGCTTACATTTTGACTATTCTTTTTTCTTAATGTGTCTCTCACAAGTCTGTCTCACACAACGTTATGGAAGTGCTATACTAAATCATTGCAGTAATGGTGACGTAGCAATTTGAAAACCATTCTTAACCTTAGTTACAGTATCATAGGCTTGAGTTTATACCAGCTATATTAGGCTGTTTTGTGAGACACCACAAAAGTGCATGAAAAGTGTCAAAAAAGTTAATTTTGTTGAAGTATTACAGATTAATGACATAATGTTTTTGCAATCTTATACACAGAGACATTTGCTGCTGTGGATTCTGCCAGGTTGTGTAAGTTATCCGTTCTTGAGAGAAAGCAAACCAAGGAATTTCTGGGCATTTTTTTAATGGTGGGGCACACCTTTCAAAACAGACTCTGATGTGACACTATAATATTCTACAGTAAAACTCTGTTGTACATACCACCAGGGTCATTTTGCGGCAGAGTTTCTTCTGAGCAGCAGTGAGCATGGCGACAGCTCCAGCTGCAGCTTGCTGAAGCTTTTCGTCGTCCTCGCCACATAGCAGTATCAGCAGCTTCATCTTATCATTGCCATCTTGCAGATAACGCTCTTGGACCTAAGACACACAGAGTTGGCCTGTTGGACACTTGTTTCTCACGTTGACTATGCATCATCCATTATTATGTGAGGTTTTTAAGCTGCTTGTCTCCTCTCACCTCTTTACATGTTACAAGGTTGCACATGCATTCAGTGGCCGCCTGTCTGATCTGCTCATGATCCTCAAACATGTAGTTCTCAATCTCTGGCAGAGCTTTCTCTTTCACAATCTTTACTCTATGAAACAGATGGTGGTTAAGGTGAGAACACTCAATAAGGCAAAATCTGCAAGCTGCAGTACACTTTGAAGGAAATGAGCTATTAAGCATCACACATAATATCATGTGATGCTGAAAAACGTTACCTTAGTTTGTCACTGTAACCAGCCAAGTTGGTGAGGCTTCTTAGAGCTTCATAGTTCTCCATTCCGTCTCTGTCTGTCTGAAGGAGGCTAACTATAGGTCGCACCACCTCATACACCTGTCAACCAAGACAGACAGGGAATTTTATTTTTAAAAAGTAATTTGTATTCCAGCATATAGAGAGACAAAGAAACAAAGACAAGTGAAGACAATGACAAAAGTGGAAGAAGTGTAGGCAAGGGGGGATTAGGTACTGCAGTAAATATCCATTCACCTTCCCTCACTATCTTATCAAAGGGGACTGATATAGAAATAAACAAAATCACTACTGTTTTATGTCTTACCCTCTCTCCAGGGAAGGCAATTTCTGGGTTGGAAATAGATGCAATCTTGGCAAGGGCGTGGCTGGCCTTTACCTTCCCAGCAGCTGTTCCTTCCAGGGCAAGTGGTATCAAAGCCTGATGGCAGAGACAGAACAATGGGGATATTGTTCAACAACTTGTTTGTCCAGTTAATTTTTCCCCCCAGTTTTCCAATGATTCAGTTGTGGAACATGTGAAAACATCTACGTTCACGTTATTGTGGCTTTGTGATGTGTCATAGATTCACACTACATTGATTGACACTCACCTTTCCCCCACCTTGGGCCACAATAGTACCACGATCTTTGGCATCCATTGACAAAGCCAAGAAAACCCTAAAGATATAAAATAGGTTTAAAAATAATATATTTCGAAGCAATGTTGCAGTTTAAGGAGGAATAAACAAAAAATTGGAAGTATACTCTGTAGCTTGCATTCCCTAATCTCTGTAAGGGAGCATTTAGAAATAAACTAAAGTCACCCTCTGTGAGGTGACGAAAATGTACTGTATCAAAATGGGAATGGCAAATAAAAAGGCATTCATTGGCATCAGCTTAACTGTGGCCGAGCTGTCATGATATGACTCATGACATGTTGTGATGATGCATCAAAATAATTCCCCCCTACCTTGACAGCATCTCCTTGGTCTGGTCGGTCAGGATGGAGCTGTCAGCTTTGACCATGACGGCAAGCGCTGAAGTGATTCCAGCCTTCAGCAGCCTTTTCACTCTCTTATCAATAAAGTCCTTCTTGTCCTGAGAAAAGAAAGTATACAATGTATATATGTACGCAGATGTGTAACATAACATGCTCTACCTATGTCAATTTTGTGATCTGTCAGAGAGAATGGTTTGGTTTCCTTTTCTTCCTCTTTTACCTTGGGGTGTTGCTCAGGCACATGTTGCTTTGAGAACTTTGCTAGTTGAACCAACTCAGGCAGGATATCCTTCTTTTCATAGCAGTTGGTGCAGTTGACCAGGGTGCAGGTTACAGCATATATGATTGTCTTGTCCGTAGACTAATAACAGAGAAAGGAGAGAGGTTATTTCTAATATCTAATCAGATATACTCTACAGTATTCTGTGTTTCCTCCTGTATGTTATTTTCATACCTTGGCCAGGTCAAACATGGCTTTCAGGGCATGCTCATCCTCAACAAAGTCATCTTTCACGTCAGCATCATTTGTTAGATAAGCTAAACCCTCAATAGCCCACTTCCTGGTTTTGGTATCAATCTGGGGATTACAGAGCCACCTATAAAAAAGAAAAAAGAAAGTAATGATGTGGCAGGACTGCACAATACAATGACATTCTGATACTCATATTGTAAGGAATTATATCAATTTTGCATCAAAATAAGATAACTAATTAGGTATGTAGCATATATTTAAAATATGCTGATGCTAGTATCAGTTTTCTCATCAATTCTCTACATCTACCAATACTATCATTATGGATAATAACCTGCTAGATTCTAGCACAGTCAGTCTGTGTGAGTACTCACTTTCTGCACTGCTTGGCCAGCTTCTCTGTGGAGCCCTCAGCAAACTGCCTTAAAGCGTAATCATCACCTCCAGCTGAACCCAGTTTACAGAGACCCTGCAGAGGACATGGACATGAGTATGTATACCAAAAAGATCTAGAAGTTGTATAGTCAAATTGAAGTTCTTTACATTCTATGTATCAAAGGGAACTTCTTTACGCAGTGTAACAATAGCTGCTCACTATGTTTTCCAGTACTGTTTTATATTGCTCATACTTTGACTGTGATGTTTATATTGTTATTCTTTATTGTGCATGGGCTGTGGCAAAAATCATTGAATAATAAAGTTCTACTCTGTTCCATTCTTCGCTTGGCACACTCACCACCAGCGAACGTATCTTAATCTTCTCATTCTTGGTCTTCTTGTAGATGTCCTTGAGCAGTGACACGCCGTTGGTGATGATAAAGGAGGCCCGGCTCATTTTTGAGGAGGAATGGATCAGGGCCTCCACAGCAACCATCTGGTCCACCTCACGTTCGGAGGCACACAGTGCCACCATCATTTCCATTATGCCTTGCCGTCCAACCAGGGCGTTACCGACATCAAAGGGACCCTGAAGCAGCCCTGAGATGACGTTAATAGCATGAATGGTCTTGTCCATGTCGTTGGGGTCAATTTTGGACCTGTGTAAAATGAAGAAAGGACAAGGAAGGAAAAAAGCATCAGAGTGTAAATTATGTTGGCTTGGTCTCCATTTAGAAAGTCTTGTCTACAACTCTGGTAAATGGTGAATCTGTATTTTATGGACATACCTGATATATTCATCAGAAACTTCCCTGAAGTTGTCTCTCTCTGGGTCACATGTGAGGTCCTCATAGAGCTTGGTGAGGAGCACGCTGGCAATCAGCTGTGTGTTCTCTGACATGGGCAGCTGGTCTGGCAGTTCGGGAACCTGACCACACACCTTGAGGATCTTCCTCAGACCTGGAGGTCAAACACAGATATCTGGTGAATACACAGGGAGTCTGCAGCAATGGACTGTAGCTCAAACTAAATAAGTGACCCAATGCAGCTGTCTGGCTCACCATGGTCAATAGTGAAGAGGGTCCTGGAGTTGTTTTTGTCTTTCAAGTTAGTGCGGGGTACATTCTTGCTCAGGAGGTTCAGTGCCTGGTCTCTGCCATGGCCAGACACTTTCTTACTAGCAACCATCTCCAGCAGAGAGAGGAGAATGGTTTTCAGGTCTTTAGATGCATCTGCAGATGGACAGATGATACAAAAGAACGTATGTCTCAGTCAGTAGTGCTGTGAAAAATACTAACAGCAGCAAAGCCACAGCCATTTCCCTTTAACACTCTGTCTTTGATTCTCTGAAGTTAAGTTGAAGATTAAAAATTAAGCTCTGTATAAGTCTCCATAATGAAATCGACTTTTTGTTACAAAATGTTAGAATTCATAGATTTTGTCTCACCCAAAACCAATGCCTCTTCTTTCCCATATTCCCTTTTATCTTCACCAGTGAGGGAGTCGTTGATGCACTGGAAGAGGTTGCAGGTGGCCAGTGCGATCTCCTCATTGTCAACAGCCATGATGCTGCACATCTTATCAATGCCCACCATGTGAATAACAGCCATGGCCTGTGTAGGGAAAGTAAAAAGAAATATAAACTAAGGATATTTTGTGAAATGAAAATAATATTAAACTTATTTCTAATGGCATCATATGGGTAGAAGTTGTACTTTTAAAGTTTGTGTTTGGAAAAGTGTGCATAGTTGGCAGTATTGTCTTCCCAACTCTTTCACTTTGTCTTGACTCCTTTTCTATGAGTATGCTCACCCGAGCTTTGTGTCCTGTGCACACCCCTGACAAAGTACGAATAGCTGCCAGGATCATCTCTTGGTTACTCGTCTCTATCATGTTGAGCAGCAGAGGCACTCCATTGTTCTGGAAGATTCTCTCTGCTCCGGCATCTTCTCTTGACAGCACAATCAGGTTGTTAGCAGCCTAGACATAAAAGAATAAATAGCTGAAGTGAAACCAGCAATACACGCACATCCACATGCTGAAAAACAGGAAGGTCATTGACTAATTCCGTTACCTAATTCATATTACAGAAAATACCCACTTTTTCCCGCTTGTCCTTTTCCATTTCGTCATCAAGGAGAATGTCAAACATGTTCTGTACCCTCGAATCTGTGGAGAATGTTGTCTTGAGCTGTGGAGAATCAAAATGAAACGTTCATCATTTCCTGATGCTGACATGTCGAAATCTTATAGCCTACGTGCATTTGGTTTGTGGTTCAGTATAAGTCCATCTGTCCTTAGTATCAAGAAACATTTATTTCTAATGCCACAACCAAACTAATCTGATTTATACCCAAAAGATCATTGTTGACTACATGTAGCAATGCTGATTTAGTGTTGCTGAATGCATTTATGGAAAGTAATGTGTGTATCTTGTACATGAACCTCTATATGTGGGTGTATTGTTCTTTATAATGCTGACCTTGGCCTGGATGTCTGCTCCCAGCCTGCGGAGAGTCTCCAGGAAGGTCTTATTCTTTGGTTCGATGGTGGCACATCTCTGCACATCTTTGAAAGCCATGTCCAATTTTCCTAGTTTCTCCAGCGCTTGGCAACGCCGGTACAAGGCTTTAATATCTGCTGCATCAACATCAATTGCTATAAAAGAAGACAAAAGAGTTAGAATGAGCTTGTGGCCTTTGGTATAAGTTCACATTTGTTTTTGGTGTCATTGTTGCTATTATTTTGTTTGATTCTGTATTTATCACACTACCTTTAGATGCATCAGATGCCGCATTGGTGTAGTTTTCCTGTAAGAAAAACAGAATTTAAATAACAGTATAAACTTGCCAAAGAAAATGCAAATATAATCAAATGTGGTATGTTTTTTTTTGTGCCGCATGCTTTACCAAACTGCTTACCTCTTTTAGGTAGCATGCAGATCTGTTCCTGTAAATGACAGCAAGCACTTTTTTGTCCTTGCATGCCTTAACGGCTTTAGTGTAGCACTCAATAGCCTTGTCGGTATCTCCTGCCTGGAAGTGTTTGTTTCCCTCATCTTTTAACTGGATCGGGTCTTCCATCTGGTAGTGATAGGGATTATCAGTTATGACATCAAATCTACAGATCACATAACTTTGGGTTTTTCATGTAAAATCCAACCTGGTGGTCAACACTTATATTGCATTACAACAATTTCAGTGTCATCAGTCAATCAAATGTAAATGCAATATTTCAACTAATCAAGCCACCAAAGCTCCTTACCAAAATCACACATTTCAATCACACAAAGAGATTTCTGGATACAAACACATACATACAAATATTTCAAATAAGCTAAAGATCAAAAACACATTTGCCAAACAGTTTTACACGTTTTTGTCATTTCAAAGGTAAAGAGCATTAGAATAGAAACATAGAGGAAGTTCAAAACGCACATGTACGGCATGTGCGTTACGTTATGTACAGACCCTTATTTCACAATCATCCTGGAGAATAGTAATCATCTGTAAGCTTACTAATATTATTTAAAACTACTGTAGCATTAGAAATGTTTTTATTCTTACCCTTGTCGGTAATCAATGTCCTGCTGACCTGGGTCTCGTGTAGCAAATGGCCATGCACATGTTATCTCTAACTTTAAATGGCCTCCCCTCAGGCCTTATTTGGGCACGGTCTCGTACCCCAGTTGGAGCCTTGCAACAAATGCCACTTTCCCAATGGACAGACACCTCCTGTCATCTAGGCACAGTCTATCCCCCTACTTATCCTAAGTACCCCCTGCATACCTGAATGTCACTCAAATGAAAAAAAACAACAGATCTGTGAAAGCCGTACAGTACCTTTAGGATTGTGCGTTGTGTCTCTTGCTATGCGAAGATGGTCTGGACCTCTAATCCCTAATGTTTGCTACAAACTTTTTCTGTCTTTTGGAACCACCCCCCACCAACACCTCATTTATATTAGTGGATCTCAATGAGGTGGGACAGAACCGAGGTGGACCATCCATCACACATAGGGGTTCACTGCAAGCACACTAAAACCCTGAAGAACAACTTTATGCCAAAGGTCTTCATAGACCATGATTACTAGTGTTGCAACAAATATCCTTCCAGTGTCTTTGAATTATCCGAGGCTTTATGAATAAAATTTCTTTTCCATTCAGTGAAGTCTGTGAGAGTGACCCCCTCAAAGATGGTCTGCTCCTGATAAGGTCTATTTAGGGCACAGACAGCTGAGAGCTCTCCAGCGCAAATGCTTGATGCCAAAGTATTAGGAGGGGGGTTAAAAGAGTTGAGTGTATGGAGACAGTGGGGGGGACTGACAGCTGCATGGCCACAGAGAAACCTGGTAGCTTCTGGAAAGAGAATGATCTCGAGCCCATGAGTTGGGGCTAGGCATTTTGTTGTGATGGTTAGAATAAGGGTCAGGGGTAAGATAATGTTTTATATCAAGAAGGGTCCTCATAAGTACAGTATACAATCAGAATCAGAAATACTTTATTGATCCCGGGGAAATTGGTGAAGCAAGTACAAATGTGTGTGTGTGTGTGTGTGTGTGTGTGTGTGTGTGTGTGTGTGCGTGGTTAGAGAACATTTCCAGACTAATGAAAATGTCCACAAGATACAGTGAAATGATCAAATGTGTATGACTAATCACCATCAAGATGAAGTGAGGAAGTAGAAGAAGTGTCTTGTTAAATATCCATGGTGTTGTGCTTTCTGGCTTCACATGCTTTGTATGAGTAGTACTGGTAGGCCTGACAAAGCACATGTGTGGTTCATCTGTTTTCCAGTTTATTAAATGTCTGAGTCTCACAAGCATTGAAGCTCTAACCTGGCAGGTGAAACAAAAAATACCTCTTTCACACCGAGGACTGGATGAAAACGGTGAAAAAGTTACAAAATTGTCTATGTAATCAAAATCATGTGTAAGAGACTTCATAAAAAACAAACATGAACACATACATACACATATAGAAGTGAAAGTAACATAAAATTGGCAAACTATTGACCCTGTGATACTCAGCATTGGGTGCATGCAAACGGCATTGGGTTCAACCCAGGTTGACTGGCTTGGTTTGAATTGACCTGGGTAGGTTAACCCTTGTCCAACCCTGGTCATTGGTATGAAAGTAGTAAAAGTGGCTGGCAACACCAAGAGTCGTTGAGGTATCACGTCTGTCTGCAGCCATCTCCTGGTCAACAGTAGCAGTGACAAGGATTGGAATGCATAGGCATTCCAAACTGGGAAACAGAATGCAGATAGAGATAAAACCTTTGCACCTAGCCTCTGCTTTGCCCACTGTGTGTTTTGGTATTTTACTGTATCATAAAATTGCTCATTGTCAGAGTCGATGAATGTCTGGCTTCACATAATCTATCTTGGTGATATTCAGTAGAATAATTTGTGGTACACACAATTTTTTTCACTTCTTCTCCTCACTACGAATCTTAACGGGAAGTGAGGAGCCATGGGAATTTGTGGGAAATTACAGAAAATTTTCTTTGCTACTCAATTCTCATCGCCGCAGTAAATGGCACCATTCCTCCGGTGTGAATATGAAGTATCTTTTGTCAATGATGTCAAATGTCAGGTGTGGTCACACACACACACACACGCACACACGCACGCATACGCACACACACACATTTATAGTGATAATAAGCTTGAGCACTCTCTGTCGATGGACTATGACATAGAAGATGTTCAATTATTTGGACAGCAGGTAGAATAGAATGGTTGCACCAAATCTGTAGCGATTCTTAGAGCTTGGGCTGTATATGTGGACTGTTAGAGCCCTGATGCCACCAGGTGGCATAATTCATCCACTACAGTAAGAGTGACAATTGTACATTACTAAAGTGGAATTAATGTGTAAGTGTGCCACAGTGGTGCAAGAACTTTTCAGATTTGTTATTTAAGTCAAAGTTGCAATACCACAATGCAACACACTCTTTAATTATCCTGCATTAAAAATGTTTGTTTATCAACAAATTGCAATTTAGTATCAAAATGAAATTACTTATTTTGCAGGAGGATTGGTATTGGTATTACATTTGTGTTATATTAAGATATATCATATTATTGCATTAATTATCACTGATGTGTTAATGTGTTAGCAGAATTTGAATTATACAGTTGGTGAAGCTGAAGCTAACTTTTACATCATATTTTATGAGTAAGGTGTTGTATGTACTGCGTTAATCGGAAAAGTATAGTTATTATACCTGTTGAGTAAATATAGTGGAGTAAAAAGTGCAGTATTCTATCTAAAGTCTGGAATAAGTGTAGAAAGTAACACAAACTGGACAGTAAATAAATTGGAAATACTCAAGTAAAGTACATGTTTTGCACTTGAGTAACTTACATTCTTACTACTTAGTAGTTTTTATTAGTACTTTACATTTAAGACTCAATTAGTTTTGAAATGATACTGAGAGGAATCTGGGGAATCTCTCCTCAGTGGCTCTTCCTGGGGATTCTTCTATTTTCTCCCCTTTTTTGGTTAAAGGTCCCATATCATGCTTATTTTCAGGTTCATACTTGTATTTTGTGTTTCTACTAGAACATGTTTACATGCAGTAATGTTCGAAAAAACTTTATTTTCCTCATTCTGTCTGCTTGAATATACCTGTATTTACCCTCTGTCTGAAATGCTCCGTTTTAGTGCATTTCAACGGAATTGCAGCAGAATTGTGTTGCATGGCAACAGTTTGGGTCCATGTTTACTTCCTGTCACCTGATGTCATTAACATACACTACAACCAGGAATAAACTGGGACACATTTAGAAAGTTTACAATTAAAACCGTGTAACGGTCTTAATATTGTATATTTGTGACATCACAAATGGACAGAAATCCTAACGGCTTGTTTCAAACGCACAATTTCTGAATACGGGGTTGTGTGTATTTCTCTGTATATTGAGCGCTTCGATACTTTCCCAGGATTTATAAAGCACTTAAACCTGCTATATAATATAAAAGACATGAAAATCTTACTTTTTACAATATGGGACCTTTAAGCCCGACACATCACCGGGTGCGAGCTGCCCAGCCTTCAGGAGCTGTACACCCAGCGGTGCTTCAGGAAGTCCCTGAGGGTCATTAAGGACAACACACACACCCACAACAGCCTGTTCTCCCTCCTGCCCTATGGTAGAAGATACAGGACCCCCAGGACCCCCAGGACCCCCAGGTCTCTCACCAGCAGACTGAGGAACAGGTTTTCCCCCCATGCCATCAGACTTTTAAATAGATAATTCATACGACACCTTCTCACACAAAAATATATCTTATACTGTATATACAGTATATGTTCTTAATGTATATGTTCTTAATATGCCTGTATATGTTCCTAATATGCCCTTGTACAAAGTATTTCCTTTTATAATTGTAATGTAAATGTAATATAACTTATTATTTTAATGGAGCTTCATAGCAAATGTATTTCACACGTTTGTACCTGTATAACCGGCGTGACAATAAACATCTTGAATCTTGAATCTTGTGTTCTTATCCTATGGGTTAACAGTTCAATATCATATATTTCATTCACAATTTCCAGCCATCCGTCTTGTGTAAATGGTTCTGCCTTACACCATCTCTTCGTAAAGGCCTTCTTACAGGCTGCCAACAACACTTTCAGCAGGTATCTATCTTCTCTTAACACAGTATTTCCAGTCATATTACCGAAATACAGTACTATACATGACTTGGGTATATCATAGCCCAGAAGTTTGCAAATAACCTTATGAACATTTCCCCAAAAGTGTGCAACTTCAGGGCAAATGTATGAGAATGGTCTACATGTATGGCCCCACATCTTCTCCAGCATGGTTGTGCTACAGACAAGTATTTGTTTGTAATTTGGGGTGTTCAGAAGGTGCAGCAGTTTAACCCAAAAGCATCCCCTCACCAGCCCATGCATTGTTCACATGCACTGACCAATAGTCTGTGGCTTGGCGCATAGTCTTCACATGATCAGAGAGTGCTGTGATTCCAATCACCTTCTGCGCAGATCACAAGCCTCATTTTTCCTCCAACTCAGCTCAGCATCAGTGTTGCACCTTTCTGGACTCTTTTCTATTTATTTATTGATATGGTCTTTCCTGTGCGTCCATGAGAATTAACCACTATCCACACTATTCAAAAGGATTTACAAACCATCTTCAATTAATAAATGAGTGGTATCTCAAAGAGAGTGTGTGTGACCTGGACTAATTGATACATCACCATCAACTACCTGTTCTTACCGGACAACCTGTGGAGATTGTAAATGACATTCATAGAACCATCAACTAAGGGTTCATTCAATCAGCATCACTAAGGTCACAAGTTTGGTATCCATTACACCAGGGGTGCACACACTTTTTCAGCATGCGAGCTACTTATAAAATGATCAAGTCAAAATGATCTACCTACTATAAAAATGCAAAACATATATTTATTTATAAATATATTGAGTATTCTTTATATGTACAATATATGTTGGTGTACCTTGCATAACTGCATGAACCCATATTGTACAATATAACTCTGTACATTTTTTGTCATTACCTTACTCTGATGACTTGCACTGAATGGAATCAGCCAGGGATGCATAGTCCGGACAGTAGCTGCTGATAGCCAGCCTCAAGCACACTTCCAAATGATCATCAGTCAAGGTGAAACGGTATTTGGACTTAATAATCTTCATGTGGGAAAAGGCTGACTCGCATAAATAAGTGGAGCCGAATAATGCAGTCAAGGAGGTAGCACATTTCCTCATGTTGAGGTACTTTTCCTCTGTGAGTAAGTTCCAGAACTGTCCATGAGCCCTGGACTTAAGCTGAATGTCAGCTTGTAGTGTCAAAATCTCATCCTCCACTCCAGATGAGTTCAGGTGAAACAGTGTTGCAATTTTTGCTGCGAGTGAATCAGCCTCAGCATCTTCCCGAAAAGGGTAGCACATGAATGTAGCGACTGGCTCCAGTAAAACAAAGTCTTGAAAGCGTCTGTCAAACTCTGACAGACAGTTCTCAATCTGCTCTGATAAGCTGACGTCTATATTTTAATTTTTTTTAATTTTTTTTTTTTTTTTTTTTATTGGGCACCCCTGCATTACACCAACGCCTATTTTACATGGGGTGTCATAAAAAAATCTGATTACATTCTCCTCCCCTTTTTTTTATTAATTTTATTTTGAAAAAATGTCCGACCGGAAGTACTGTTGCTCTTCTTGGTAGCTACGTAATGCTAGCTCATTCTGCTGCCTGAGCCTGCATCTTCCTCCCGAACCAAAGACTGACAAACACAAGAAGCTTCTTCATTTAACCGGCTCATGAAAAGTCGTTAGTCCTGTTTCTGTTAACTGTTGAAGTAATGTAGGATGGCGTCGTGTTTTGGGAAGATAGTCGTCGGTACTTATGTGGAGATAAAGCGCAGTGATGGTAAGTTATCTATTGTCGTACTGAGAGCTGTGAGTTGTTAGGAGATCTTTGTTGTTGCTGCGGTGCTGTCTGTTGAAGACAGCAACCGTTGTTCCCCTAGCTGCAGAGCCAGTTAGCTGCACAGACACATCAATATGAAGTGCTTAAACATGGCCAAAGCCTTTTGAATGAGCTCTCACCTTTTGTTAGCTGACTAGCTTCTCTGCGATTCATTAGCTAGCTGTTAATTCATATCGTTTGATAACATGAGATGCTTTCAGTTAGAAAGCTAAAACACTCTATAACAGCTCTATAACGTTACTCAAATAATGTACTACATCATGGAAGTGAAATTTAACATTGGGCTAAGCTAAGCTGGATAAATTGCTAACCAAGCTAGTTCGACAGCTAGATAGCAAGGCCTATAGAAGAAGGTTGGGTCACTGGTCTTGGGTGTGTTGTGTATGACGCATGCGCAGTGTGATTGAAGCTGCGGTTGTGCGTTGTGATTGGCTCAATTTCAGGCCAGATTCCACTGCGCATGTGTACTACCGTGGGTGTTATGACGCGTGTCTAAGCCTCCTTTTATAGGCCTTGCTTTTGATTAGCTAAACGGCTAACTCTAGCTAATGTTGCCGGCTTTATTGCAGCAGTACTGCTGTAGTGACACATAGACACCATCCATTTAGCTAGTGGACGAGTAGTTTTCTCTTCGGCTGTAGTTCATGACCAATGTACTAATTTTTTTCGGGTTATTAAATGTTAATTGGATAATAACACTAACATCTGTTGTTATGGAAACCCATTAATTGTCCAGAATAAAGATTAAGAGCAAAAGCATGACATGCTATAGATAGAAAGATGTATCCCAAGATCTTAGTTACTGCATTGATTATGTAGATAATTGTGGTTTAAGAAAGTTTCTTGGATCATCTCCACCTTTTCTAATCTAATTTTAGATCATGTACATTTTTAAAATAAAGATTAAGAGCAAGGTAAGATGAAGATGAAGAGCAAAAGCATGACATGCTATAGATAGAAAGATGTATCCCAAGATCTTAGTTACTGCATTGATTATGGTGATAATTGTGGTTTTTAGAAAGTTTACATCTCCACCTTTTCTAATCTAATTTTAGATCATGTATATTTAAAAAAATAAAGATTAAGAGCAAAATAAAGATGAAGAGAAAAGACACGACATGTTATAGATAAGATAAGATATTCAGGAAATTCAGGTTTCAAAGCAGCAACAGATCACCATCAGTAAACAGAGTGAAACACAGGAGAGGTAAAGGTATACACAAATTATAAAAACAATAATAGAGATATAAAAGATATAGATTGAATGGGTGAACATAGTGTGTGCAGTCCGTCAATAAATAAATGTAGTATGTACAATAGATAAATGTAATATGTACATATGTGCAGTCTATAAAGTGGTATATAGGATGTATAGTGTGAAGTAAGTGTAAAGTGCACCAGTGGTTAGAGTCCAAGATGGTTGCAGATAGAAAGATGTATCCCAAGATCTTAGTTACTGCATTGATTATGTAGATAATTGTGGTTTTTAGAAAGTTTCTTGGATCATCTCCACCTCTTCTAATCTAATTTTAGATCAGGTACATTTTTTTTAACAAT
The DNA here is from genome assembly GCF_015220745.1 of Sebastes umbrosus. Lineage (NCBI taxonomy): Eukaryota > Metazoa > Chordata > Actinopteri > Perciformes > Sebastidae > Sebastes > Sebastes umbrosus. The sequence continues at coordinate 17,244,166 of NC_051276.1, read as the reverse complement.
GTCTTTATTGTTTTGTTTTTTGTTATACAAACATCAGCATTATTATGCAATATATTCAATACAGGATTTACTTTAACAAACATAACATAACCCCACACACACCCACTCGTTCTCTCTTAACTTTTCCCTTTCTTACAGGGCCAAAATCAATATACAGCTTCACAGTATCAATCATACAATTAAACAGTTAATGGGCACCTCTAACAAAATGAAGATACACATAGACAGAAAATAATTATATAGAAAATAAATAAAATAAAAAGATTTTCAAAAACAAGAATTCATTCCCTTCTGAGGGTCTACCACTATTGTGAATTTTTAGGTATCCTATTAGATCATGTAAATTATGCGAATACAGCGTTAGAATGAGGTCAAACAAACAGTAGTGTATGAAACGCCCATGAGAGCTCCGTGCTTACTTCCTTACAGAAGTACTGCAAATTGTAACCTACCATCAGGAAGAAGCTGGGTTTTCATTACATTCACTTCTGCTTCATCTTTTTTCATGGGTTAACAGAGGAGTCGACAGTGGAAAGAGCGAGGCGGCTTGTTGTATGAGTCTTCTCTAAATGAATGTCAGCTTTATTCTGCCTGCCTTGTGTAGTTGTAGAGCGTTGCTTCAGGGCCAGGCAGCCAAAGATGACTGTAAAGTTTGTGTCATTCCTGCTGGCCCTTCCAGGATTAGGCTACACCCAGTTTTGCAATAAACCATTCAAATACAAAAACGGTTTTGAACAAAGCACTTGATTGAAAATAAACCGTTCAAAGCCAGTGGCGAGGGTGTGTTTTTAACTGTTGTATTGATTGTTGTTGATAGTGATGTCCTCAACTCCATCATCCCTGAGCCATTTGATTATACTGTCCTCAGTACTCTGAAGTCAGGGGTGAGATGTGAAAGAAACACTTAGCAGGCCTAGAGAGAGAAGCAGTTCTGTCTATCCATTTCCCTGCTGGTTGGTGTTGCATCCAGAGCAGGGATTGCCCTCTCTCTGGGGGGTTGGTGGTGCGGCTGGATCAGATTCAAGCCAGATTCAGGCCATCACCCCATCTGTTGCAGACAGCTCCCTAGATTCTGCCAGGAGTCTCTCTCGTTCCCCTGTGTGGTTTTCCCTTTCTCATTGAGCGATAATAGAGTCCCTGTTTAATGTTGGACATGGATTATCTGTTTTTGGGCATTAATTTTTGTGTGAAACATACTAGTGTCTATTATAGTAGAGTACCAGAGAGACATATGTCACCTACCAGCTTAGTGGCCATGTACTGCATCATATTTCTCATCTGTGACATGTTGACACAGTTTCTTCAATGCCTTGCTTTTGTAGTGAAACTGATGCTTTGAAGGCTATGCTTGTTACTCAGGCTTAGCAGAGATTGAAGCACCCCATCTTAATTCCCTTCAACTAGCCTACTGGTAGGGGTCAGCTTGAGCCCACCCATTCAGCCAGGTTTTGGTATCAAAGTGGGACACAGTGGACAGTGCATTCAGTTACAGAAAGTGCGTGTCTGTGTGACGTGTATGTCAAGTCTTATGGAAAGGAGGCTGGGTCACGGGCGAACATGGGTCTTGGGGTATGGGGTATAACACATAACTGAAACTGTGGTCGTGCGTTGCGATTGGCTCAATTTCGGCAAGTGCAGGCAAGATTTTACTGCGCATGTGTTATACCCCCAAAGATATGACGTGTTGATGACGCGTGACCCAGCCTCCTTTCCATAGGCCTTGGTGTGTGTGAGGAAGAGGTAGGCAGGCTGGCACGCTTTACAGGTACACTCATTTCTGGACAGATATTAAATGTTCCTTTCATTAACAAAGTCAGAGTGTACAGGTACACAACACCGTGTGTGGATCTTGTAGGTATACAGTGTCTGCAACATAACTGATGCTGTGCTCAAGAACCTGCAAGTAAAAAATCTGATGGCTTTTTACTGAAACGATTAAAGATCATAGGTTAACAATTTAAGTCACTTAGCAAATATTTGCTTTTTTAAAAGAAATTCTCTCTCTCTATGTATCTATCTATATAAATGAAATATTCAGCTTCATTTGAGCTTGGACTGGTAACTGTCATTATAATATACAGTATTATTTCATAGAGTGAATGATAAGCAGAAGCATTTTTGATAGTAGTTTAATTTATAATAACAAATAATCTTCAGTTTCAGCCCTGTCACATTATGACACCGTGACTTCTCTGGATGTGTAGGAAGAAACATATTCTTACTGTAAACAACGTTGTCTTGGCCTGTAGATGCAACAGGTTAGACAGGCCCCCTACATTCCCATTGTTGTAAATGGTGTTACAGTGGCTGTGGCCTACATTTAGGTTGCATAGTCTGCACCATTGAGAACTGTACATTTCTACAAGCAGCGACCTTGCTTAGAATGTCTTACATGAGGAATTGCTCTTACTTTTATATTATGAATTTATCATGCGTTCAACACTGGTCCACATATACTGTTCATTAGTGTTTTTGGTTTAACATCTGCTGTCAACCGGTGCTGGCGTTCACACTGTATTATGTCAACAAAAGAGATGAAGTGCTGAACATACAGTAAGGATAGCCCTGTGTGCTGGCTGATACAACAAACATTTTTTTCTAATTGAGCAGAGAGAGAAACAGATCAGTTCATGTTGCATTTATTTCTGTCAAGCTGGTTTACTGTCGTGATTTGATTGCTCGGTCCTCTCCTGTGATTTCCATTAGGATGAGCAAAACTAAAATGTGTGTGATTTAGGTAAGGAAATGCTTCAAATCATATATTTTAATGAACTTAAGCTTTACTGTATGAATGTTAGACTTTTCCACACAAGTGGTTTGGAGGAAGTTGTTGCTCTGGAGTTACTTGATGTGATTGAGTCAACTTGACTTGTTGAATGAAGTCATATAGGAACCAATAGGAAGGCTGTGGTCTCAAATTTAACCACTGCCAAAGGAAGCAGCAGTGATTTGGAGGGCCTTGCCTGAACCTCTGTCACAGTAAATCCTCTGAGTGCTGCAGTCACTGCAGCATGACGTTTTCTCAACACTCTCCTTAAGTAGAGGTGTAACACCAAGCATCACATGCCTGTTTCACGTTGCCAGGGTTGTTTTGTAACCTACCGTGTCAGGTAGGTCACAGTTCAGCACTGGATTATTTGCTCTCATATTCACGTCTGGTTGTCTTACCACAGCCCAGATTTGGCAGATATTGACATAGTTGTTACTGAAGTACACTAAATAAAGTTGCATGCACAGTCAAGCAGGTGACAAGTTAAAGGAAAACCTGAATAAATGAGTGGAGAAACATTACAATTGCAGAAGCCCCCATACCGACCACAAGGGGTGACTGAATGGTTGAAAGATAAAATGATGTGAATGATATGATCAAGGCTTCCCAATCACCTGATCTCCATCACGATTGAACACCTATGGGATATTTTGGACTGTTTTTTTGTAGCTTTTAAATTAAGTTATGTTATAATATAGGCTTGAAAGCCTACATGAGCTCCACAGTGTCCTATTGTGAATGAAGACGATTGTTATTATTAGCTCTCATAATGCTGTCCCAATGAGCTTTTGTCGTACATATTATAACATTGTGGCTCACTTGTACGTGGCCTAGACATAGTACATACATATTTACTCTACCTTACTTTTCAATTATACTATTTCTTTCAAACCTTTGTCTCTGTTAGTATGAGCTCTGTGTTTGAGCACTGACTCAACCAATAACATTTATGGGGACCACAGTCATTTCTGATGGAGAGATGGAGGGTAGGGCTGGGATGTAAGGTTGACATCATCATTATTGTTCATTAATTTTTTATGGCAGTGGTGTATATCACGGTATGCTTTATGTATGTGCTATATAGTGCTTCTCATTGCATTTAAATGTGTAGCAATGTTAATTCAGATCTTGTCATTTTTGGGTAAAATGTTGCCTTTTTACTACAGAATATATCATATAACAGTATTGTCTAGTCATCGTCAGTCAGTGTTAATGGATTAAATGTATGCATATCAAAACTGCAGTTGATTTACTAAGTATATTGAATTTATTCTTTTGTTAATATATTAATTAGATGGCATATGTCTACCCTCTTAAGCCAGATGTTCCTGATCTTCAGAGTACACAAATATTTTTTCCCCCACTCTCCCTGTTTTAAGACACTAGATTAGCTTTTTTTTGCATTTAGCTAAATAAAACCATTGTAAGGTAAATCAGGGAAATGTTCAGCAGTTGAGAACACTAAAAGCATCTTTGCCCGCTAGCTCCCTGTCTGTGTGTCTCTGAATAATGGATATAGGAACATGGTGTTTCCCTGGTTTGTGCTGGGAATTTACAGCATACAGTCGGCTCCACATAGACAAAGATGGGAGGGCTGAGCAGGCTCTTTACAGCTGGTATTATTACGCTGCAGACAGAGAGGCGGAGAGAAGCATACAGGCTCACTGCAGCAGCTGTTCTTGTCTCCATTATCAGTGATTCTCTCCAATAGGTCATTATCAAACCTCATAGTCAGAGCTTACTAAGGTTAGGCTAGCCTCAGCCTAATGCCTTGCTTTCATTTGAAACTTGAAGGACCCAATTGCCGCCAGATGTTTGAGGTGTTGTCAAAATAAAATGTGCTGTTGGTTAGTATTAATGTGAGCACAGACATGACAGAAGTGTGATCAGTTCATGTGATTGAGATCACGATCCCAATACTAATATAGAGAGTTTAGATACTGATGGATAGATATATTAAACTGTCAAAGCAATGGCCTCTGGTTCACTATTTGTATTACACGTGACCAAATTCTTCTTATGTGTAAAACGAGTTCAAATCTAATTTTTTTTACTTTCCTAATTACAACTTGCACAGAATCATTCATTTGGAGAATAGAAATGATAATATAAATTCATATTATGCAATGATTAAGCTGAAAGCTGCTAAACAGTGTTATTGAATTCCACCCAGTCCTATTTGCAGTGACAATACAGCTTGAAATATGAACACAGCTAATCAAAAACATATAACCCTTTTCAGGTTTTTCTAACCTTGCTGCATTTCCAAATAAAAAACAGTTGTAATTTACGAGGCGTCGTTACAGATCTGATTAGGCTTGCAGGTGGTAATTACACCTATCGTAATTGACCCTGCTAAATACATTACCTTGCTAATGCACAAGGTACGTCATTAGTAAAAATCCATTTTATGTTAACCTGTGTGTGCGTGTGTGTCAGAGAAAAAGACACGGAACAAAAATACATTTTTAAACTTAGGGCCCTAAAAGAAAGCTCTGCCGTCACTTTTTTAGTGTTAGTCTGCCTATCTGATGTTTGTGTTTCCCCTGTCTATGATACTTTCACAGGACGTATTCACCAGGCAATGGTGACCTCACTGAATGAGGACAACGAGAGCGTCACAGTGGAGTGGATAGAAAATGGAGACACAAAAGGGAAAGAGGTAAATGCCCATTTATTACCACTCAAAGCAACAGCATGTGCTTTTTTTTTCTCCACAGCAATAAATAATGCATTCGAAGATATTCAGGCGCTGTGGTGATTACACAACCATCCTGCATGTACTACAGTCCCACCAGACATCACCCTCTGTACACTGATGTGGATGACCTAACCAAAGATGCTCTATAACAAAGATGATGCATTACAAGCTCTGCCATTTGGTTTGAAATCTGGCAAGAAAACAGAGATGATAATCTACTATACAGATATAAATGATATATTGTTTTATAAATGATCTGATTATTTTAACACACAGAGAGCGAGCGCACACACACACACACACACACACACACACAAGCAGACAGACAGAGAGAAAAGAGCATAATCGCTTGTTGTGCAGAGAAATGCACTTCTGGTGTGAACAGCCGGGCTACTGCTTGCGCGCCAATTGACATAGCTTGGCACTTCAGAGTCCAGTGTAAACCCGGTGTAACTATCTAATGCCAAACATCAGTTATGCAATCTGTTATTATTACTCCTCCGTTTCTGGACAGATTGACTTGGAGAGTATATTTGCACTCAACCCAGATGTGGCTCCAGATGAGGAAATTGCCCCTAGTCCAGAGACTCCACCCCCACCAACACCCACATGTGTGAAGATCAACAAAATTGCAAAGGTGAGTACCGGTATGCCACCCCATCTGGCAACAACTGTAACAAATCGAAGTAATATGATTTGGATTGTTTACAAAAAAACACGACTTTTTTCTTTTTCTTTTGATTGTCTCCCTCCATGTGAGGGAGAGTCTAAAGTGCTTAGACTTGCTCAGGTAGTTATGTGGCTGCAGTTTGCTGCACCTTAATATAGAACTTGGATCCCTCTAGGTAACCAACTAATTGGTCCTGTTAAGTACACTGTGTGGGTGCACAGTAGATTAGGATTGATCCACATTGACATGCTAACACTGGGATATTTTTGGTAAATATTGCTGTTGTGATTTAACCTGCTATACTGTACAATTTTCTTTTCAGTTTTCAACATATAAAACATTTAAAGTGAAAACTGTGAGGCAATGTAAAATGAGATGATGTTGCTTTAATATACTTAAAGGTATTTTACTTTACAATTTGCAGTTTAATTGGGTCGAAATGGCTCTAATAGGATACTGTAATTTTGTCCTGTAACAGTTTTATAAATGAAGCACTTTTGTTTGTGTAGCTCCATAACCTATAAAGTAGATCGAGTGATAAAGTATATCCATAACTTCTACAGAAATCATCCTCAACATCCACTTGGACTCAAGGATGGACTGATCAGATTTTGGTGGTTAAAGGTCACCGTGACCTCACAAAGCACATTATTGGCCATAACTCAAGAGATCATCTGCTAATTATGACAATTTCACACAAATTTCTAATAGGATAAAATGATGAAGTGATGACATTTTTGACAGACATGGATGTAAGCTGCAACTTGACTGGTTAGTGCAGCAACCGCGAGGAGGTGGTAAATGTAGTTTAAATCTACTTTAAGATGTGTGCACTGGCAGTGTCATCATGAACATTAGTGTTGATAAAGGAGGCCTCTGTACTTGGTACTAATCTGACTCTCAGGCTTTTTCTATTTCTGTATCTGTATATTGCAGAGGCAGGCGGAAGAGGTGGAAAACTGAATGGGGGAAAAAATTATTGTTTTCTTTCTTAGTTCCAGAGCAGCTATAAAATATGTAAATGTAAAATTAGGAATCACTTAACCCTAATCCTCTTATCCTAGAATATTTTACTGTAGCTTTTTTTTTTTCTTGCAGAACCGTCGGACGATAGCACCTTCTAAGAATGAAACTCCGTCCAAGGATAATAGAGGTTTGTTTCGTACACTTCACTGGGAATAATATCATAATCATAATATCTTGTGCTTAAATCTTGAAAATTAATTTAGGAATTGTAAAGAAAAGCAATGGTCAGTACATACAGAACACACAAGTGACCAGTATTATCACATTACTTAGAACTCACCCTAGATCTTGAGTTGCTAATTTGGGGTGAAAGTCACCCATGGTCAAACAGATTTTAATTAAAAAATTAGGTTAGTTAAATTTAAAGTTTAAAACAGTGGGTTCAGTTTTAATACCAAGTTCAAAAGTGGTGTGTTAGCAGCATGCGTGTCAAAATATTCCTTTTCTTAATCTTTGTGGTTTTGTGTTTTCAGTGATTCCGACCCGGGCCAGACAACCACAGCCTCCACCACCAGAGCCTGCACCACCACCCCCATCTCTGCAGCCTACACAGCTCACTCAAGCTCAGACGCAACAGCAACTTGCGAATGGTAACATGATAAAAAAAAACAGTAATTTGTAATTTAATTAACCCAAGCTTTGATCTAAGCATGACTTTTCTCACGACAAATTGTATTGTCAGGGAACCAATTATAAGCATTTGGCCTAAAGTTAAATAACTCTCTGGGAGTTTAAATGCAAAATCCAGATGATTTTTTAAAATATGTAATCCAATGAATTGTTAAAATGCAATCACTTTTTAACATTTAGAGTATTTTCGATCAATTGATTTAGGCCATCTGTTAAACTATTAATGTCTCATGTTTTTGTTGACCACATGTTTATCACAGAAACCTCACATCACCCGATATCCAGAAAGGAGTTGGGACAGCTTTGTATGTATCACCTGCATGTTTCCCCCTGCCCTCGGTGCCTTATGTTGATAGAGCTCCGAATAGAAACTGAGAGTTCTCTAGTTCTACGAGAAGATCGTACACCCAAACTGTCTGCCAGATACTATTCCGAGCTGTGGTGTGGTGGTGAAGTAGCACAAACCCAATCCATCCAGCAGACAGGCTTTCTGGGTATTAGACAGGGAGAAAAAAAATGTCTGTGCTGCTGGATGACTGCGCTGTCTTTTCCCTGCTGTCTGATTTCTGGAGTCACACACAACCGCACACACGTGGAAAAGCCTGTGGCACTGTGCGTTACTCCTCAAGGCTCAGGCGACAACAATAACCTTTTTCTTTATCCTCCGCTCCTTCCAACTGCTCACTGTCATTTGATGAACTAAGAGGAAAAGTAGGGAAAACGCCTTGTTCTCCCACTGCCTGTGAGACAACGTAACCCACAAGTAGAGATGACCCAGCTCATCTTCTCCTCCTAGATTAGAGCAGATTATTAATCCCTCTGCTCTGATAGTCTGGGTTCTCAGGGGCTGGAGCCAACAGGGAGGTCAGGACTGCATTACAGAGCTTCAGCCAGGCTTTACAATGGGAAGCTGGGGCTGGAGCAGCGAACTGGTGCTAATCAGATAACACTGGTTTTTATGAACTCTGCAAGCAAACAGAAGTGGCTTTTACTCATTTACATTTTTGCCAACTTGTGTTCTCTTGTTATGGTTACAAATTGATTTGAAACATTACTAATATGTGGGTGTGCTTTGCTGGGAGATTTGGAATAAGCTTCTTTGTGATTGCTGGTTGATTGAAACAATTTTTCTAATCATACTTGATTTTAAAACCACCTCTACTTTTATTTGGAGTAATAGCAGTAATACAAGGCACATATCTCACAAATAGTGAGTGATGTGTTTTAGCAGTCTGTCGGTCCAGTTGTGTTTTAGAATGCAGATAGAAGGGATAAATGAGGAGAGAAGATTTTGAACATAGTGTAAAGGCCTTTTGTTGGTTATAAAGAGAAAGAAAGCTAGTAATGGAGGCACTGTGTGCCAGCCACTGCATCCCAGTCTGCGCTTGAGCTCTATCACTGTTCTGCTTTGTTGGAAATAGCCCCAAGTCTCTGCTCTGTTTGAAGCACTACCATGAGAAAGGAAAGACTCACTGAGAGAAAGATACTGCTCAGGCCAAGGGAAAAGACTGAGGAAGTGGAAGAAACCATTTGAAAGAGGAACTAGAGAGGAAGAGACCATTTTACAAAGAAAGGCTATTGGCATATCCTGTGAAAGGTGGTGGAGTTATTGTTTTTCTCTTGCCTTTATGGCAGCGAGGAGGAAGTCAAACTGTGTGAAGGAGGTGGAGAAACTGCAGGAGAAGAGAGAGAGACGCCGGCTTCAGCAACAGGAGCTCAGGGAGAAGAGAGCTCAGGTACATAAATATTATTCACCTTTCTCCTTCCTAATAAACTAAATATATTTATTGAATACCTCTCAGCATTATCGATCTTACCTTTTAAGTGATATATAAATAAAGCCTGCTTTTCTGTTCTTCTTGTATATAATGATCGATAACCTCAGTAGATTTTCATTGTGCTTTGTCTCAGTATGTTCAAAGTAAAATCTGTTGTAGCTGAATTAGATATTTTGCACTAACTTGAACTCCAGACACTCAATGAGCTCCTTCTGATATTTCATGACCACTTACGTTCTTGACATTGAGACGATACATTGAAATACATGAGAATGATTTACCTACGGTGAATAAGCTGGCACCTCGCTCACTGTCACTTTGTCTCTCCCGTCCGTCCTTCAGGAGGTGGATACCACCATCCCTAACTATGAGATCATGTACATGATCCGAGATTTCCGAGCCAGTCTAGACTACCGGCCCCTGACCACAGCAGATCTGGTGAGTAGATGAAGCTTCTCCTTCTCCCGTGATTGTTAGATATTGACCGTGAGCAACAATATAATAAAATGTCCGTCTTTGTCGCACTGTCCAGATTGAAGAGCACAGAATATGTGTTTGTGTGAGGAAACGTCCACTCAACAAGAAAGGTAAGGCCTTCTGTCAGTCACAACATTTGTCTTTTGACCAATCATTATGTGTTGTACTCTATTTAAAATGTTTTCCTCCAAAGTATTAATGTGATTGAAATTCTTGCCCTTGCTTTGTTCCAGAGTTGGGCATGAAGGATTTGGATGTGATCACCATCCCCAGTAAGGACGTGGTGATGGTTCATGAACCTAAACAAAAAGTGGACTTGACCCGCTACCTGGAAAACCAGACCTTCCGCTTTGATTACGCTTTTGATGACAGTACCACCAATGAGTTGGTTTACAGGTTTGTAGCGACGAGCTGTTTCTTGTGCTTGCTCTAATATTTCACAGAAGTTCCACCTGAGTAGTCAATATGATGAGGATAAGGTGTTGTTTTATAGAACTGAATTAATCTTGTTTGTGTACATGATGGTCAGATGTTATATCTTGCTTTTGAAGAGATTAGTGAAAAAAATGATGTTCTGTCTCGTCCTGCAGGTTCACTGCCAGACCTCTAGTGGAGACCATTTTTGAGAGGGGCATGGCCACCTGCTTTGCCTATGGCCAGACAGGCAGTGGAAAAACACATGTGAGTCACGCAATGACTCTTTCAAAAAGCCAAAACCACATCACTAACTAGAGATCAAACCTAATCGTTCCTATTGAGAGTTTTGCTCTATTTTATTACCCCTGTATATCATTCGAGAATACCTATATTATATTGTGTACTGCATTTTAGACTATGGGTGGAGATTTCTCTGGGAAGAACCAAGACTGCGCTAAAGGAGTGTATGCATTAGCTGGTAAGTCAGTGAGCTATGTTTTCTCTGCTAATTGATTGTTTTCTAGTGAGTAAAGGCAGTCAAATCAAATTGGTTTGGGTATTATATTATAAAGGGGTTTGATTTGCTCTGGTGAAATTTTCAGATCTCTCATTTCTCTTCATGCAGCTCGGGATGTATTTCTCATGTTGAAGAAACCCAACTATAAGAAGTTAGATCTACAAGTGTACGCAACCTTCTTTGAAATCTACAGCGGAAAGGCAAGTGATATTTAATCCTATGCTTTTTTTTCCCTAAATAAAACAAAAAACAATGCTGACTGTGCGTATGTATTGTTAGGTGTTTGACCTGCTGAATCGTAAAGCTAAGCTGAGGGTGCTGGAGGACGGGAAACAGCAAGTGCAGGTTGTTGGGCTTCAGGAGAAGGACGTCAAGTGCACAGAGGAGGTCTTGAAACTCATAGAAGTGGGCAACAGCTGCAGGTACAACAACAGAAATGTTCTCAATCTAGTTGTTGTTAGTGGTGCAAGACTTCTTGTATTTGTTCTCGTTATCATGATCATAGCATAACACTTATTTTTGTTCTGCATGAAATGAGTCAGCCACTTATCATGCAAATGTCTCGTAAGAGAATATGACATCATATTCCCTGTACATCATGTTTGTGGCAAATAAAGTCTTTTTTTGCCTTTCCCCTCTCCCACAATTGTTATTTACTTGCTTTTTTCAACCTTGTTTGCTCGTTGTTCATCTTAATGTGTCCTTTCTCTCACTCCCAGAACATCAGGGCAGACATCAGCCAACGCCCACTCGTCTCGCAGCCACGCCGTTTTCCAGATCATTCTTCGGAGGAAGGGGAAGATGCACGGAAAGTTCTCCCTCATCGACCTTGCAGGTAATGAGAGGGGGGCTGATACATCGAGTGCTGACCGCCAAACTCGTCTGGAGGGAGCTGAGATCAACAAAAGCCTGCTGGCTCTAAAGGTTTGTGGACAACAATGGCCGTAGCTCTCAAAATACAGTTATTCTAAATAGCTATTTTTTTGTTTTTTTACTATACAATGTGTCTCTGCTTTTGATTCAGGAGTGTATCAGGGCTCTTGGCCGCAACAAGCCCCACACTCCATTCAGAGCCAGTAAGCTCACCCAGGTCCTGAGAGACTCTTTCATCGGGGAAAATTCACGCACATGCATGGTCAGTTCATTGCCTTCATTAATAGCCTATTTCCATGTCTTCATACTGTATGTCTTCCAGATGGTATTCATTTCAATGGTCTTCCTCTTTCTCTGCACAGATTGCAACAATATCTCCTGGTATGACATCCTGCGAGAATACCCTCAACACACTACGCTACGCCAACAGGTGGGAATATGTTGACCTACTACAGTGATTTGGACCATGCTTTATTGCCACAGGAATCAACCAAACCTATGCAATGTTATGAAATGATAGCTCCTTAAATTTCCTCTATAATCCCCAGTGGTTTTTGTATAGATTTGAATTAGCTGTAACAATGTTGCTATTGTACATTTCTCTGCCTACTCTCAGTAGTTCTGTCTGACTCTCTTGTATCCCCTCTCTCCTCTCTTTTTCCTGCTTTGTTTCCCTCTTCGCTCCCGCCCTCTGCTCCACTGTGCCCTGGTGTGGCTGATGTCGTTGTGTAGAGTGAAGGAGTTTGGGATTAGTCCGTCGGACATCCCCTTCTCCCAGGGCGGTCAGGGGAGAAGCTCTGATCACTCGCCCACCAATACCTTTGAGTATGATGACTTTGCTGCTACCTCTCCCAGCAGGTCAAGGACTCCCCAAAGCACAACACTGCACACTTACACACAAAACACACACAATGCATGTGCTCCCTCCAGGTATTTATTACATTATGATATATACATCAATGAGCTCATTTTAGCAGCTTTCATTCACTTCATCAGCTGTTCTCTGTGGAAAACCTCCACCATCGTCTTGTCCTTTCTATTTTTCATCTTCATGATGTGACACTTTTCATCCTCCTCCCCTGCTTTTTTATTTTTTTATTCAACTTTTATTTAACAATGAAATCCCTTGAGATAGAACCTCTTTTCCGAGGGAGACCTTTGACTTCCACCTTTATCTTTGGCTAAGCTGTGGACATAACCTTTTCTCTTTTCACCGACTTCTGAAGAACAATACATCCGCCTGTCCATGTGGGTGTGTCTTATTTGTTCTGTGTGATGCCACCAACTGTGAAAGCTGAATGTGATTAGTCACAATGAATACATGGCGGTTCAAAACGTGACTTAATAAGGTGTTAGCTGCTGTTTTGCGACAATAATGACACTAAAACATCCATGGAGCTGTTGAGTTAAAGCACCCAGGATGAGCTTTTGTTTGAGTAAACTCTCAGCAGGTAATCCCTCACACATAGTCCTAATTAATTGGCACTGTACCTGCAGGTCGGGTACAGGGAGGTAATACCTCATCAGGTCTGTGAGACTTAAACACGAGCTCTGACCATCCAGATTCCAGCCCTTAGTATTATAAATTCCTATGGGTGGCATGTAGTGGATTGCATTATATTGTACAGGTGAACCGGATATGTACTGTCTGTAACTGAAGTTAGCATGCCCATTATGAGAATAAACAAATGTAAGAATTATATTTGGGTTTAAATATTAGCAGACTCAACGCAGTCCTCTTTCCCCATGCATGATGTCACTGCTGTCATGATGCTACCATCCTGTGCTGTTTGTGAATACCTTTTGAAAACCCGCAGTTAACATCATACCCCGAATCAAATAGCAGCCATGTTCAGAAGTGGGTCTGTGCTGTGAAAGAAATGGTTCCAACCAGATCAATGTCTTTTCTCTGTAGGGTGAAGGAGCTGACAGTGGACACCAACCAAGTGATGGAGGGGGGTCGACCCAACATCCATACTGTCAACCAGCTGGAGCTTTTGGACGAGGACTGGCTGAGTATCTCGCCGCAGAGAGACGACCTCAAACTGCTCTGTGAGCAGAATGTAAGCACACAAGTCATCAGTACTCATATCACAATATCAATACACAGCATGTTGTGGTATAATTCATTTTGTAAAGTTCTGGCACATGGCATGTATTCTAATAACTTATAGTTGAGGAGCTTAATAGTTGAGATTTCCAGTATTTAGACCTTGTTGCTTGTGAGAAAGTCAGAAATTTATTTTGAGCCTTTTAAAGAATCCACATTATTTATAAATGAACAGTAATGTCCACTGGGATCCAGATTTCATCAGTGAAAAGGTATCTGTCGTGTGTTCCGTTTTTGTTGCTGTGAAAGCCATGTTAAGTCTGTTTCTGTGTCCCTTGATGACCCTGTGAATGCTGTATATTTCCCAGGAGGAGGAAGTGTCTCCCCAGCTCTTTACCTTCCACGAGGCAGTGTCTCAGTTAGTGGAGATGGAGGAGCAGGTCCTGGAGGACCACCGAGCTGTTTTCCAGGTCCGAATACTGAAGAAAACATACACAACTCTTAAATACTCGCTCACATTTTTATGTCCACATACATAAAGACAGATATGTCATCTGCTTTTAAAGGGGAACAATGGCCATTTTTAAAATATTGATATTATTCTGGAGGCTACAGACCTGCCAACCATGGACAAATTTTGAGCACCACTTTGGCGACTTAGCTGCGTCAGACGCAAATCACTGCTGTGCGCACAATGAATTACTTTAATTCTTATATAATTAGCAGATATCAGTTTCCCACAGCATTTTGCGAGACTGTGGTGGGTGGAACTTGGACCCTCTAGAGAGGTCCGGGGGTCCCTTGGAAGAAAATATTGTACATTTTAAAGTTCTGATGCATTTTGAGAGCAGATGTGCTCTAGCAGTGGTGGAATGAAACTAAGTACATTTAGGCTACTCAAGAACTGTATTTGTACAATTTTGAGGTACTTGTACTTTACTTGAGTATTTCCATTTGATGTACCTTTATACTTCTACTCCACTACATTTCAGAGGGAGATAAGTACTTTTCTTAACATAAAATAGATTCAAAATGACAGTATGTTTATTTATATTGCGAATGTTGTTGAAGTTCTATACACCATTCATATCACCACTGACAGGCAGTAACTGTTTACCGTAATGGTGCTGCCACCTTGTGGTGTGCCCTTGCATTATGAGCATAGATGAGCAAGTTGCAGTATTTTTGACATCATGTTAGAGAGCCGTCAGAATAATATCAATGTTTTAAAAATGGCTGTTGTTCCCCTTTAAGGACTTTTGTAATTTAATTGATGAAGGTATGCAGATACAGCAAGATTCACACTTTGACATGTCTAAACATTAATAAAAGGCAGTTTTCCATGTTCTCTCTAGAAAACACAACACTTCTAACACATGCATTGGTAACCTCTGTGTGAAGGCTACAATAATGAAGAGGTCATACTTCTCTGCTTCTGGCACGATTTCATCTCGGGCTGTCATAAAATAAATACGCACTTGTATGTGTCCTCTGTGAGCAGGAGTCTATCCGGTGGCTGGAAGATGAAAAGGTGCTGCTGGAGATGACAGAGGAGGTGGATTATGACGTTGAGTCGTACGCCACTCAACTGGAGCAAATCCTAGACCAGAAGATAGACATCCTCGTCGAGCTCCGAGGTATGACTGAAACACACTTTTGGCCCGTTGATGACAATCCATCCTGCTGCAGCAAACACTAATCAATGTTTTACGATCATGTCTTTTCCTCGCAGATAAAGTGAAGTCATTCCGCTCTACACTCCAAGAGGAGGAGCAAGCCAGTAAGCAGATCAATCCCAAGAGGCCACGTGCTCTTTAGATACCGGAGGCTGAAAAGGTTAAGTGGCACATACAGATTCATAACCACTAGACGATCGGCACAGCTTGGGCTGTCTCTAGCAGCTGTGGAAAATACAAATAAAAGGACCGTCTGATTTACCAACAGCCTCAAGGAATTGCATTTATTATGATCCCTCTCCTAACAAAAACTGGCTGTTCACTCACTATGGTCTCGTTAGAAAACTTAGGAAGGAAGTAGTTTAGTTTTATTTCCTTCGTGGAGAATGTTTAGTCTCCCCTCTCTGTTCTTATTAAATTATTTTCTTTTATACTTGTTTGTACTTTCTTTGAACAGAATATTTTTGACCTGGTTTCTGAAGAGATCTTCATTGAACATGTTTTCAAGGTTTACCGCACAAAACCAGTATTTGATTTCTGGTTGCTCTGGCTGACACGTCTGCATGTGCACTCTGTGATAGCGTATGTACGCCACTGTCCTCGGTTCTCATGCTTTTGGGTCCTCAGTTGGCATTGTAAAGTCATCTCATTATAAACGGTCTCTTCTCTGTTTTCCTTTCCTTCTCAGAGCTTTTACCAGTTTGGAAGTAGCTTTTTAACCACACTGAGCTTCTTCCTTTGTGTTTCTTTCCTTGTGTCCCTGAGAGGTTTTTACATGTAGTTTGCTTCAGTTTGTGCCATGTCGTTCTATGTGGCGACTGACTTAAAGACTCTTACTTAACGTAAACCATGTTTTCCACCCCCCGTTTAACACTTTGTTATAAAACTAGAAAAAAACTGCTATTAATAAATGTATAGTGAAGACCACTGATCTACCATCGGTTATGTTTCAGTGTTTGCACCGGATGTAATGCTGGATGAAGTAATAAAGATTCATGTGTTTCATTTAAAGGGCTTCTGTGACAATGAGTTATCCAAATAAAAGGGACTGAATAACTTCCACCAAGAGCCATCTTCTACCGCCTTTGAGTAGAAATGGACTACGTTATAAACCCCGCTGACTTAAACATCATATTCCTCTGACTCTAAGTAGAAGCACAACATCAACACAGATATCATCTCGTTATATCCTAAGATATTTTGGCCGAATTTGTAATTGGCCATAATTTGCTACAAATTTCATGGTGAACTAAAATTTTAAAAAATAATTTACAAACAGCATGCATCTTGTGGCATTACACTCAATATTTACCAGCCGCAACAGCGATGCAGGTATCGTTTTGACCTTGTGAGTCTGTGTGTGAGTCATCATGGCAAGTTGAATTGAGTTTGCGGGGTCTGTGCATGACTTACTATAAGATGACATTTTTGTTACGACTTATTAAACTGACTTTTTTATGCTTCCACGCCAGCGACAGCCGTGGCTAAAGGCATTATGTTTTTCGGGTTGTCCATCCATCCGTCCAGACCATTCTTGTGAATATGATATCGCAGGAACGCCTGGAGGGAATGTATTCAAATTTGGCACATACATCCACCTGGACTCAAGGATGAACTGATCAGAATTTGGTGGTCAAAGGACAAGGTCACTGTGACCTCACATCCATCCCATTCTCTTGAATGCAATCTTCAGGAATACCAGGAGGGAATTGTATTACATCTGGCTCAGACATCCCCCTGGATTCAAGGATGAACATATTGGATTTTGGTGGTCAAGGTCACTGAAACCTCACATCCTTCCCATTCTCTTGAACGCTATCTCTCAGGAACGCCTTGAAGAAAGTTCTTAAAAGTTGGCACAAACGTCCACTTGGACTCAAAGATGAACTGATTCGATTTTGGTGGTCAAAGGTCACTGTGACCTTACATCCGTCCAATTCTTGTGAAAGCAACATCTCAGGGACGCCAGGAGGGAATTGTATTACATCTGGCACAAACATCCACTTGGACTCCAGGATGAACTGATTAGATTATGGTGGTCAGAGGTGAAGGTCACTGTGACTTTTTCATAATTACAGCCTACAGCTCAAAAAAAGAAAGAAAAAGGTATCTGAAAATTAGAATATTTCATAAGATGAATCAAAAAAAAGGACGTACAATACAGAAATGTCCAACTTCTGAAAAGTATGTGCATTTATTCACTCAATAGTTGGTCGGGGCTCCTTTAGCACTATTACTGCATCAATGCGGCGTGGCATGGAGGCGATCAGCCTGTGGCACTGCTGAGGCGTTATTGAAGCCTAGGTTGCTTTGATAGTGGTCTTCAGCTCATCTGTATTGTTGGGTCGGGTGTTTCACATTTTCCTCTTGACAACCCTCTTGGATCAGGTCAGGCGAGTTGGCTGGCCAATCAAGCACAGTAATATCATGGTCAACAAACCAGTTAGCAGTAGTTTTGGCACTGTGGGCAGGTGCCAAGTCCTGCTGGAATAGGAAATTGGCATCTCCATAAAGCTTGTCAGCAGACGGAAGCATGAAGTGCTCTAAAATTTCCTGGTAGATGGCTGCATTGACTTTGGACTTGATAAAACACAGTGGACCAACACCAGCAGATGACATGGCACCCCAAATCATCACCGACTGTGGAAACTTCACACTGGACTTCAAGCAACTAGGATTCTGTGCCTTTCCACTCTTCCTCCAGACGCTGGGACCTTGATTTCCAAATGAAATGCAAAATTTACTTTCATCTGAAAAGAGGACTTTGGACCACTGAGCACTGGTCCAGTTCTTCTTCTCCCTACCCCAGGTAAGATGCTTCTGACGTTCTCTCTGGTTCAGGAGTGGCTTGATACTTGGAATGCGACAGCTTAGCCCATTTACTGAAGACGTCTGTATGTGGTGGCTCTTGATGCACAGCCTCAGTCCACTCCTTGTGAAGCTCTCCCAAGTTCTTGAATCAGCTTTGCTTGACAATCTTCTCAAGGCTGCGGTCATCCCTGTTGCTTGTGCATCTTTTCCTACCACACTTTTCCCTTCCAGTCAACTTTCCGCAAATATGCTTTGATACAGCGCTCTGGGAACAGCCAGCCCTTTCAGCAATGACCTTCTGTGGCTTACCCTCCTTGTGAAGGGTGTCAATGATCGTCTTCTGGGCAACTGTCAAGTCAGCAGCCTTCCCCATGATTGTGGTTGTGTGTACTGAACTAGACCGAGATATACACGGTATTTATTCTGTATGAATAGTAATTTACTCAAACTCGAAATTAAATATTCTAATATTTTGAGATACCTTTTTCTTTCCTTTTTGAGCTGTAGGCTGTAATTATCGAAATTAAAATGAAAAAATGCTTGAAACATTTTAGTTTACGTGTAATGAGTCTAGAATAGGGGTGGAACGGTTCACAAAATTCACGGTTCGGTTCATATCACGGTTTTGGGGTCACGGTGTTCAGTTCGGTTCGGTACATTTAGGAGGAGGATTCTGATTTCAACATGCTTTTAATTTATTTGGCAAAAATAAGTTAAATGTTTGCCTTAACAAAAGTATGGCTTACATAAGAAACATAAACACTTCTTCATTGTCAAATCTTAATTGAAAGAAAAGGTCTTCTACATTAATTAGTTCAAACAAACAATGCAGCTTTGTTATTTTCATATAAATATGACGTAATTATAGACTAAGGCCATCAACATAAAATGAATCATAAGCTCAACCACAACTATACTAAAAAAAAAAAAAAAAAGAACAGTAACATATATCTCAATTCCCTGATTATCAGCTCTTGATTGAAAGATTAGTTTTTCCACTCAAAAAGTGCAGTTTTTGGAGGAATATGGTTGGATTTCTGTGCCACTGTGTTATTTAAAAATAATTAATAAATATAAAACACATTACAGGGATAGTGCTGTTGCCCCTCTCGAGTTCCCAATCTGTCACTGCTTGTGTCAGTGCATCAGAGAGACTTTTTCCGATAAAATGTTTCAACATACTATACCTTTTTTATCATTCAATTTTTTGACAAACTATACTATGACTTTTTATTTTTTCGACATACTGAACTATGACTTTTTAAATCTTTTTTTTTTAATGATTTTCGACATGATGCGTCATTTTTTTTTTAGGATTTTCGACATGCCGCAACATGACTTTCTTTTTTAAAATTTTCGACATCGAAAATCTTTTTTTTTTAATGATTTTCGACATGACGCGACATGACTTTCTTTTTTATGATTTTCGACATGATGCGAAATTACTTTTTTTAATATGACAAAACATTTTTTTAATGATTTTCGACATGCTGCGACATGACTTTTTTTTTTTTTTTTTACATTTTCGACATGATTTTTTTTAATGATTTTCGACATGACTTTTTTTTTAAAGATTTTCAACATGACTTTTTTTTTGCAGTAATTAACTATTAAGTGTTCTGTTGTATTGTAACCACTATGGAAACATTATGTCATTATTCATCGCCTTTTTCCTATCGTTCAATGATTCAATGCAGTTATTATATCGCCCCCTACCCCCTAGTTGTAGTTCATTACAATACAACAGAGAATATTTGCTACTTTTCTGACTCATATTATTGTAAATTGAATATCTTTGGGTTTTGCACAGTTGCTTGGTCAAATCACGCTATCTGAACACATCACCTTGGGCTCTGGGAAATTGAGATGGGTATTATTAAAATGTTTTGACTATATTTTTTCTTTTACAAAATGATTAATTACAAAAATACAAATGACTTGATAAAGAAGTGATAAGTGGTTTTAGCCTTAGTCTGCAGTACCATTTAGTCAGATGGTGTTCGCACAGAACAAGAAAAGGCTGACTTGTGGACAATCTGAATTTATTTTAAGGAGACTGCACACACAAAAATCTACATTTGTTAAATATTTACTTTTTCCACAAGAAAGTCATTTTGACATAAAAATTGTAGATTATTTTTCCATTAGAATAATCATCCATTACAGATTATTTTAAAAGAGTTAGAAACACTCACACACGGGGAGGCCCTGTTCAGATCTGGTACATGCGTCCTGAGTTCCGATGCTCTGCACGAAGCCGACACCCACCCGCCCGCCCGCTCTCATTCCCGGCTCTCTGAAGCTATTTTCTGGCAAAGGCCGGCGACACGGAGGTCCCCGAGGACCGCCGGTACAATAACCTTATATTTCGAAGAGTAAGTGGCAGCAAATCATCTGATGTCAGAGGAGAGATGAGGAGTTTTGTTGTGAAACTATTTTTTGAACTGAGTCATGTTGGTTTTTGAAAAAGCTGACTTTTCAGAATGAAACGGATCACTTATTAGTATCCGTATTTAGTAGTGTACCGGAATTCAGGAATATGTAGGATATTCTACTGATATTCATGTAATATTACGTCACAACGTCTGCTGTATTAGCCATGTGTTTACTACGTGTCTATTTGCATATAGAGTGGGGAAGTGAGATCGGATCACTCAAGACGTATGTGGAGACGCATTCTAATGCCAGGTGTGAACAGACGTACTTAAAGCTGTCCACTTGTGATCCGATCACTCAGGACGCATGTTAATGCCAGGTCTGAAAAGGGCTTGACAGGTCCTCACACAACCAAGAGGGCTTATACAGCTTCCATCTGCCAAAAGCTGCCCATGCGTGCCCAAGGACACTTTATCTATACTCATAAGGTTAAAATACCACACTCAATATGAGCTCTTCAAGTGTATCCTCCAATATTCTTTGTACATTTCATCCAACTATTTCAGCATTTGAAATCCAGGTCCTCCAAACAAAGCTCCAGAAGAGAAAAGATCAGTCAGAAAATGTATTTCTCATGTGACCGCTAACTCCCCCCATGAGAGTATAGCCCTGTTCTGCTCACTTCCCAATGCCATTTAAGAGAAGTGGATCCCTGCAGAGTTGAAGGCATGAAGCAGCCTGAGGATGAAGAAAACTCTCTTAATTAAAACAGATCAAAACAGAAACTTTATTTTAGTAGATTATTTTGGAAAAAAGGGTTGAAAATAAATAAGTAGCAGATGTTCAACTTACACCATGAAGTCATCAATGTCCATGGTCCTGGCTCTCTTCTCACTGAATTCAACCTCCTGCAAAACGCTCTCAATCTTCTTGGTGATGCTGAAGTCTTCTGGGACTTCCTGTGAGGATGGAGCACGAGACTTTAGATTCAAAGTGGCTGAGGAGTGACCTTAAAAGTGCAGTTTTAAAACACTTGAGAGTCCAACATAGCTGAAAACTGCGCTATGACTCACCACATTGTGAACAGAGCAGTGGATTCTGTAGTTCTTTTCCAGCAGCTGTTCTACGGCAGTGGACCTGAAAATTATAAATCAACATGATCTGTTTTTTCCCTCCACACGCTTTTTTGACAAAACAGACTTGGACTATGTATAACCGCATCGTTAAGGCAGACGATCTGGGATATTCTTATTCTATTCTGCTAGATTATCTGGGAAGCATCATGTTTATTTACTTTACATGGAGCTAAAATTAATACACAAGCCCCGAGGGGAAGGGGCGGGTTTAGACGGAGCTCCTGAGGCGATGCTACTTTCAAATTATACTAGCTTTCCAACATCGTTGACACTCTTTAAGTTTGCAGCGTTATTTAGCCTCCTTTGCAACAAGCTAATATGACATGGTTGGTACCAATGGATTCCTTAGGTTATCTAGTTTCATATGATGTCGGTATCTCCACTCGAGTTTTAAACAAACAGAACATTCCCCCGGGTGCTCTCAGTGTCATCTAGACCACATCTCCCATTCATTGTCTATGGAACACTTCCACACTTTATACCCTATCACTAGTTTGAGTTTTAGCACTCTAGTTTTTGGATTTAGGAGAAGGTTGTTCATGTTTACTAATATTTTCAGAACAGTCTTAGACCATAGGAACAACATGTATGAATTTTGAAAATGGGCATAGTTCCCCTTTAAGCCCTGTAACGTGAACGTAGCCTTGGATTAGGGAAGCAGTGTGTGCAGTAAGCAGGTACTTACTTGAAAGATGCATTGAGGGTTTTGTTTTTTCTTACAAAGGCTATTCTGACCAGGCCATCCCACTCCTTTATAGGAGAAAAGAAAACACAACGTTAAATATCTACAACTTACAACTCATTGTTACAGCATTAACTATTAAAAGAGTCAAACCTCACCTGGAAGTTAACTGGAGGAGGAGGATTTTTCGGTTCTATCCTGACAACACTTGACTCCACTTTTGGAGGAGGACGGAAATTATTCTTCCCCACCTGATCAAGGAGAAAACATCAACACTGAGACACCAGAAAAACCTTGATGGGAGTAAACCATCTAAAGACACTGTCATGATGTTTCTAGAGAGTCGCTGTTAGCATGTTAGACAAACATCAGAGAGCACACTGACCTTCATGAGATGGTCGACACGAGCCAGTAGTTGTGTGTTGATGGACAGTCTGCAGTACAGCTTGTCTCCAGGTGGGGCGACAAGTCGCATGGCAAACTCTCTCTGGAACATCAACACGGCACACCTGAGCAAAAGTAAAAGACAAAAGAGTTGCTAAATGCTCAACGTGGACGGACAAAGAACACGGTTAAAAACTTTGAGTGGGTTTCCAGGTGTTTTTTTACCTGAAGAAAGGTCGATGCAGGAGGAGCTTGAACACAAACGGTGACGAAATCTGCACAAATAAGAAAAGTGAGGATTGAGATAAATGTATTGAATGACACTGAATCAACTGTGTGGAGGAAACATGTCTTTACCTGGTAAGGTAAATTAGCCACACACACGTCAAAGAAAGGCAGATCCGTTTTTAGTACGTCACCGACTAATATTTGAAGTTTGGTCTGCATGGGTCTGTTGGAAAACACAACATCCTTTTTCTTACATCATGTATTCACGTTTTATTTAACTGCAGATCTTTTGCAAATATATGTGGTGGCAGAGTGCTGCTGTCTCCACTCACGTGCACTGTACTCTTTTCTGAAGTTCAGCCACTAGTCTGCAGTCCAACTCACAGGCCACCACCTGCAGAAACAGCAATTTCTGTTATGACTGAACAGTGACGACCAATTATTTTACTGTAAAACACACACCGATCACAACAGAAGAAGGTGAATGAGAAATGTAAGCTGGACATAATCGCTAAAAAAGGACAGACCAACAGGTCAATTAGTGACATGTTTAACTTTCTAAGGATTTGAATACATTGGATTGTACATAAAGCTAATAAGGAGCTATACTGGAGTGGTAAAGTTCTCAAACTAAAGAAATCAAAAATCATGCAAGACAATATTTTCATGAGGTATGGGTTAAAAAAAACTAATAACCCTGGCAACACAGCTAGATTTTGACCAATTAAAACACCATTACTCTGATATGTAAACTCTTCTGTGTGTTTAAAATGCTTTAAAAGGTGTAAACAAGTGCATGCTACAAACTCAGGACAAGGACAGCAAAATCATGTTTAAAAAGTCACATTGAAGTAACACATTATATCCTCATCTTGACAATTATTAAATGCAATACTAAGAGTCACATGTGATATCTCCACTTGTTTATTTAGAGTTTTTTTTGTCAACATCAGCACAAAAGCAAGAATGAAAACACTTCTTGATGCTCTCACCTTCTTGGCTTTTTCCAGCAATTTCACCGTCATGTTACCAGTACCAGGTCCCACCTCCAGAACCACATCTGTCGGCCTCAGGGCAGCCTGAAAAACATCAGTCACAACCATGGTTTAGGAGCACTGTTCATCATGATCATCTGTGTTTACAGTCTTTGTTTACAGGGTTGCTTGTGTATCTGTGTCACAAATGAACTGTACATTAACCTCTCAGTACCAGAGTGCACCAGTGCAGCGTACCTTCTCAATGATCCCATTGACAACCAGTGGATTCTTCAGGATGTGCTGACCGATGCCGGTGTTGAACATGATCCCTGCAGCAGACAGGATTAGGACACTTTATGATGGGCTTGTGGGATGTTAGTGAGTAAAGTATAATGTAATTCCATTAAAAAGTTTTGTACCAGGAGTCAGAATATCCTAAAATGTTTATGTATATGTAGTGAAACCTGGGATCTGAAAAGTTGTTTTTGTACACTACGATAATATTGTATCCTCGATTCAAGACACAACCAATACAGAAAACAAAACTTAGCCAAAGCCATACTTATTCAACTAGACACCTGATGAGCAATAGTTTTGACATTAAGATTCAAGATTCACTTTATTGTCATTTCACTGAGTATTTGCATACACAGAAGGAAACTAAATATTGTTTCTCCCAGCTCCTGTCAGTGCATTAAAAAGGATAGAATAGATAATGATCTTATACTGAACTAGAGCTTTTACTCTTGTGTGTTATATTCTATTTTAGCTTTCTATCCTAGTTTTATCATTAGCTTGTTTTTATTTTTAAATTTGTAATGTTTTTATAACTGTTTTAATTATGTATTAATGTTATTTTGCACTTTGTCGCAATGTTCTTGAATGTTTGTGTAAAGCACTTTGAATTGCCCTGTTGCTGAAATGTGCTATACAAATAAAGCTGCCTTGCCTAGAATAAATAAGTATTAAAATGAACAATACCTAAAAATAAAAAGTAAAATAAGTAAACGTTTCAGACAATTTCACACAATTTGCAGTCGTGATTAGCAGAAAGTGCATTTATGTCCATAGTAAAGTGCTGTTTGCACTACTGTGACAAAACTTGTCTTTGACAGGTGACCAGCTTTAAACACTGTTTCTGTGTTAATGCTGGGGGGTTGGGTGTGTGTGTGTGTGGAGGGGACACAGTCCATTAACTGATTATTTGGTGGACACTTTATATGCCGAAATATCCACAAGAACCTCGACAATTCAATAATGACCTTAAACAATGCGGTGTATGTGTGTGCCGTTTGCAGGTCAGTCGAGAAACGTTAAATAACGATTTTCTGAATGAGGTCTGGCGTCTCACAGAACTTAATTACTCAGGTAAACAAATGTTAACAGAGGCGACAACTACGTTACAATTCCCATTAGTGTGTGATCTTTAACACTGGCATGAGTTGAAACAGCTCAATATTATGTGTTGTAGTGATATGATGATCAACATTAAAGCCCATTTTAGTCACAAGATGACATGAAGTGATGTTTGCTATCATGAGCTGACCTCTTCCTCTGAGACATACCTTGGTTTTTCACCTCTTGGTGCTGCCTGCTTTTCTTCTCCGACCTGATCTTCGGCATTTTTACTTGGTTTGATTCCGGTTATAGATCCAGAAATACAATAATTATTCGATATATCTGCCTGGACGCAGTAAACACGTGTAGCCTCCTCTTCTTCTTCTTCTTCTTCTTCGCTGACAGGATGTTGCAGCAGGTTTAACACATTCCCTGTTTCGCCCTCTAGTGGTAGCTGGACGTCATATAAACCCGTTTTACAAATTGATCATAATACTAGTGGTTTTATTGATTATTTATTTGACAATACAACACAGAAATATATAAATATGAGATAAATTGATTTGTGATTTTAGTCAGAGATGGGAAATTCCTCCAGCGTCATGGCGATGTCTCGAAGTTTGGGATCATCCAGCCAGTTGACTTTACAGGCCAAGAGGATGCCCTGAAGAGAAACACTTACGTTAATACACCACCTACACACATTCAGTCATTGTAGGCATTAACCATTTTTCAACACATTGTACAGACACATGGTGTATTTTTCTTTTAAAAAGGGACTGTTTGTAAGAATCAGAAATGCTTGTTGACAGCGACACCTGTGGCCGTTAAGACAACGAAAGTCAGTGTCTGGATTGCGCTTGTGCTCGCTCTAAATAGACATGAACGAGCATCGCTCAAAACGGTGAAGTGACACACGTCAGCTCAAACCACAATATCACTCTATATTTCACCTGCTTGGCAGTAATGTCAGCTGACCAGACGAAGGTCTCTCCATGAATCACTGCTGATCCTCGTGTTGGCTTTTCCTGCTTCAGCCTCCCGACAGCGGCCGGAGGGCCGAGCAAGCAGGCAGAGGAGCAGAGTACAACAGAGACTCCGGCCCTGGAGACCAAAGCTACAGTCTCCCCCGCGACCTCCGACCGCGGCCAACACTGTTTTGCAAGACGGGCTTCACTAGATAGAACTTTGAGGTTTTGGTGCTTCCGTGTAGTTTGTGTTGGAGTCTTGTCTGAACAGCGTAGCCACACGCGAGCGCGCATGGGACACCGACCCGGATTGATTTATACGTGTAAGAAGTTACAAACAGTCCCTTTAACACAATTCCTGTACGATGTATTTACCCTGAGGACGTCCTGTGTCATGATGGTAATCTTTTTGTATTTCTCCATGTTCATCTGGCCTTTCTCCACCATAGCTTTGTACTTCTCTGTATCTGGGTGCTCTTTCTTGGACATCAACTCTTCCATCTCTTTCAATTTCTCATGTGTGAGCCGCTTCATCTCTACACACAAAAAAAGTAATACGTCAACAAACTGGATCGTGGAAAAACTAAATCAGAATGTAGTTGTACCTTTTCGTTATAAGCCATATATATATATATGCAGTACATACCAAGCCTCTTCTTCTGTATTTCTGTGATTTCATCTTGAAGAACTCTTGACTCCTGTTAACAAAACATAAGGGAATCTGGTTCAGAACTAATTCAATTTCACAGAACACTATGATGTATAAAATCATACTTTCAGGTCAATCTTTATTTTGATAAATAAAGGGAAAAAAACTCAGAGATCAGCCTCTGTTGAGTTTACTTGAGTGTATGTTTATATATAAATCTGATACCATAGAGTCAAGCATCAAAACTTACACACCCCTTCTCTACTAAACTGTTTTGAACAACAAGGTTGTAAAGAGGGACATTTACAACTCCTCTCAGCTATAGTGTCTGCAATACCAGACGGAACAAGTTTTCTCTCCCCTACATATCTCAAGAAGTTGAGACACCTCAAGGTCTTCTTAATCTCTGTGATTTGACAGCCTGAACCTGTTTTTAAAGTCATGCACCTTGGCAGAGGTCTGTGCTCTCCGAGTGCCATTCTACTGACAACTTGCAAAGAAGCATTGGCGATCGGCAGTAGGAGTCAATCGCTCCTCACAAATCTGAACAATAATTGTAAACAAATCTATATTAATAGCTCATCCAGCACATAGTGCTATTAATATTATTTATTGAGTATATATATTATAATATAGTGACAGTTTCTCCGGGAAACCAGTTTGATGCTGATGGTTGGCGGTGGTGGTATTTACAACCTACTAAAATTATTTTAACAAAACAAATATTGCTTTAGAAATGTGAGTCTGCAGACAGCAGCAAAACAACATAAAGCACAAACACAGTGGCATTTCATCTGATGTCAAAGCACAGTTATAAAACTATTTTATATATACACAATTGTTTTAAACATTGTAATATCATCGCAGACAAACACTAAATATATATACATGGTGGATAATGAGGCTGCTTACTTGCTGAAGTTGTTTTGTTTGTGAACAAAGAGCCATGCAGCGGTCATTCACAGCTTGCAGGGCACTGAGAAAAACACAAGTGTATGACACAATCATCAAAATGATCAAAAATAAATGTATGTCAGTTGGTTCAAAATGTTGTGCATTGACTTACACTGCCTCTGAATCACTCTGTTTCAGTTTTTCTCCAATAGCGTGCCACATCTGCATTCTGAAAGACAAGTTAAATCAATGGATGGTCAAAGTTAACCGCTTCTGTATTATACATCTATATATATATTATATAGTGGAGAAATCATTCATCAGAAAGGATAAGGCAGCGGTTTACCTGTGCAGTGTCAATGTGCTGTTAAAATTATTTGTCTTGACTCTTTCCAGCTCACTGACACAATCTGACCTGCAACGTTTAATTAAAATTATAAGTTATCAATATACATTTTGAAATCAACTCTAATCTTACATTTGGTTTAAACTCTATATCAACATCAATAGCCTAATTTCAAATACTCACAAGTCTCTCTCAGTTTCATGTATGCTGCATGATTGCTTACTTTTTCCTGTTAGAGAAAATATTATTAATCCTTTGTTTATGCACTTAATGAAAATTCAATATGATGGGAAAATATACAAAATGATATACCTGCTTGGAGCTGTACTGCCATCTCAAAGCATTGGTTGGACATCTGTTGTTTTATTCTAAAAACAGTAATTTCAACAATTGTAAAGATTGTAATCATTGTTTTATAACGAGAGGTAATGTGGATGGAACATTAAAATAGAGGTGTTAAAGCAGATGTGGAGGGAGAACCTCAGCATGTCTGCAGGCGAGGTATCTTTCTGTCCAGTGGAGTTGTCAGGAGCAGGACCATCATTCATTGCCACAGCCTCCACTATGTGGCTGAGGTTCCCAGCGTTGTCAGATGGGTCCATCACAAAACAGTGAAGGTGTCTGGAAGGACAAATCAACTCAGATGTGTCAGATCACCTGGGTTTGATCCAAGGAGCTTAACCAATTTAGTATTGTTGTCAGGATTGGAAATTAACTTTTTGTCCACCTGCCACTGTGGCTGTTGGATTACAAAATCTAGCAGCCACTCAATAGATTACCATTGTTTTTTTTTTTGCCTGGTGAGTGATGCAAATCTAGCAGCCACTTGCATATTGTACAATCATTTGGCTGGTGGCTGGTGCTAATTTCCAACCCTGATTGTTGTTGACACAAAAGAATGAATTACTACTCCTGGGCTACTGAATTTTTCTAATGTATTAAACTAATGTTGCTTAAACTACAAGCAAAAGCATCCAGGGGAAAGACATTGAATATTAAATGAAAGCAAAGTTTAGGCTAAAGCTGATTCTTACTTCAAGATCAGTATGAAAAGGCTAACACACCATGAGGAAATGTAATTGTGAGAAACTAATGAGCTAGTGAAGTCTATATGAAAGGCAACAGTGACTCAATGAATTGTCCAGCAGGACTTTTTTTGTAAGTAACGAAAAAAAAACATAATCTGCAAAGTAGGTGGTAATTATAGCTGTCACACATACAATAGTGAAGTAAAAAGTAAAATGTTTCCCTCTGGTGAAGTGGAAGTATAAAGTAGCAGAAGAAAATAGCCTACTCAAGTAACGTTAATAAGAATACCAGTACCTATTAAAAAATTGTACTTAAAGGGTCCCATATTGTAAAAAATGAGATTTTCATGTCTTTTATATTATAAAGCAGGTTTAAGTCCTATATAAATACTGTTAAACTATCAAAACGCTCAATATACGGAGAAACACACACAGCCCGTATTCAGAAATTGTGCGATTGAAACAAGCCATTAGGATTTCTGTCCATTTGTGATGTCACAAATATAAATTATATAGACCATTACACTGTTTTAAATGTAAACATTCTAAATGTGTCCCAGTTTATTTCCTGTTGCAGTATATGTGAATGTCATCAGCTGACAGGAAGTAAACCTGGAGCCAAACTGTTGCCTAGCAACGCAATTCCGTTGCAATTCCCCACGATATGCACTAAAACGGAGCGTTTCAGACAGAGGGTGAATACAGGTATATCTAGGCAGGCAGTATGATGAAAATAAAGTGGGTTTTTTTTAACATTACAGCATGTAAACATGTTCTAGTAGAAACATAAAATACAAGTATGATCCTGAAAATGAGCATAATATGGGACCTTTAAGGTACAACACCTGGGTGCCCACCTCAGATAATCCATTACAACACAAACATGTAACGCTGCAAATGCAGGAGTCAAAGTCAACATCTCTTTGTGGACACATCTTACCTTGTTCGATTGAGGTTACTACGACTGTTGATTACAACTTTAACAAGACGTTTACAAATACTTCCAGCGGCGGTCACATACGAAGCCTTGTTTTCCTCAATACAACTCTACACTTGCCTTTTTTATCAAAGTTAACGCATGGATGTTTAAATCTGTCTCTGGCTTTGTTTACATCCGGTTTCAGATCGAAATCCCGCCAGGAAGTGACGTCTTCTTCTTCTTATTCCTCCTCCTCCTTCTCCTCTTCTTATTCTTTGGTGTTTATTGGCGGCTGGCAAACCCGCTTATAGGTGCATTACCGCCACCTACTGGACTGGAGTGTGGAGCAGGAGATTGGCAGGAAAAAAATAAAAATAAAATAACATAAAATATAAAGAAATTATTATTATTATTATTATTATTATTATTATTATTATTATTATTATTAATAGATTTATTATTATTTATTTATCTATTTTTTGGATAACATGTTTTTCCTGTATCTATACTGACTTATTTCATATTAATATTAGGTTTGTTAACTTTCTTTGTACCGAAAATGTTATTATTGGGGACGTTTGTGAATGTTTGTTCTGTTGTTTCAAAATGAACAAAAAAACAATAAATATAATATTGAAAAAAAATATATATATATCCTAATAATAATAATAATCCGCCTCCTGGCCTGTAAAGCGGAGTGGCAGCAGCAGTGAGCGCTCAGTGGTCACTGCAGCGTTTATGGTTTAATATGGTTTCCTCAATCTCGTGAGATTATCGTGCTCATTTCAGTGACGTATGATCAGTGACGACTGCTGTCAGAGCAGTGCTATGGTGGAGGCTTGTTTCTGAATGGTGCACACAGACTTTGTGGACGATGGAGAGCAAGAAGAGAAGGGTATGAGTCACGGTTTTATTTAAAAGGCCAGCGCATGTTGTTCATCCAACATTTGAAATGCGGTAAATTACCCTAAATAGAAAAAAATGAGAAACGAGCAACCTGATCTTATCATGTGCTTCTGCACAGAAGACAAGACGGTGAAAGTTCAGTCCATATAAATTACATAATACACCATTTACTGCCTCTATTTGTCTCATGTAGTGGGAAAGTACTGAGTGTTGACTAGCTACTGGGACACTGTCTGTGTAAAACAACTCCTTTTCTCACAGTCCCTGTTGTAGATTTCTATATAATCACATTGTAATAATCTCCTGCAGTGCACTCTTCTGCAGACTTTGTGTGACTCTGTATAACCAGTGCCTCTTCTTGCAAGAATAAAAAAAACAAAGACATTTCATCTGTTTGAGATATTTATTTCAACGTTCATTAGGACTCATCTTGGAATATTGACAGAATTTCCATTACAGTGAACAAGCAACACTGTAGCCTGAGGCTCTCTATTCTAATGGACCTGTTAATAAAACATAAATAAGGATATCCTCAAGCACAGTGTTTAATAATAGACAAGAGTATGTTAGCTATGGATATTTATCAGACTTTTACAGTTTGCTCTGTGATCATTTGATTTGATTAATTATGTAGCCGAATAAAGAGAAATGGTTTACTCATTTACTCACTCAATGCTATAGTCTGTCCAGTCTATGCCTGGAAATTTCTTGTCAGGGAGATTAACAGGCTCACAAGCAGTAAGAAATGCAAAACTATATGACATATTGATGTTGATAACTGTGTACAAGTGTTTGACATTGTTGAGGATGTGCTGTCAATGTTTTCTGAATTAGCCTCCTTGTTTGAGTGTTGTTATTAAACATATTAATGATTACATGTCAGATGACGAATTCAGGCACTAAATACATTTCATTCATTAATTTCATTTCATTTCAAAATTTATTTCGAACATGTAGAATACAAAATATAAAGAATCATACCAACCATCATACCAACAAGTGGACAGTCAGAAACAAGTAGTATTTACATACAATGAAAAGCATAAGAAAAATAAATTGTCAAACATATCAATATTCGAAAAGGAGTGAGAAGTATACATTTATTTAATCCCACCTCTTATCCATAAATCAATTATTAATTATTAACCAGCTTCCTTAGTGAGCCATACATATACTCTAATTAAATTTTCCTAAATTTGTCTAACTATAATTATTATTATTTATCATTATTCTAACTATAATTATTACCTTTAATTTGTGTCATACAGAAATATAAATTAAGTACTGATATAATTATCCTTATCAAAATATACATTTGTTATCAATCCAGAATACCAATTCATTACTTATAATATAACTTAATCACAATACTTTTTAAGTAGTCTGCTCAAAATAGTGAGAATAAAACCAGGAAGCCTGACAAAGCCTCCTTTCAAGTGTACAGAGTGCACCTAGCACACCCCAAGGCATGTCATACCTGAGCTACCGGTCTATGAACTGATATCACTTGATCACTGTGTATGATATAGCTTTGTGTGTGTGTGTGTGTGTGTGTGTGTGTGTGTGTGTGTTCAGGGTATCTTGGAGCGACTAAATGCTGGGGAAGTGGTTGTAGGAGATGGAGGTTATGTGATGCAGCTAGAGCGGCGTGGCTATGTGAAGGCTGGACATTGGACACCTGAAGCTGCTGTTGAACATCCTGAAGCAGGTACCTGTTACCTACTCATTTATTTACATGACATGAGTGGACTCTTATATAGCAGTTTTTATTTGCTTACAATGTTTTTTTCATTTTCCATAAAAGCTCTCTATATGTCTCTCTGTCAGTGCGGCAGCTGCACAGGGAGTTTCTCAGAGCAGGAGCCAATGTGATTCAGACTTTTACCTTCTACTGCAGTGAGGATAAACTGGACATCAGTGGCAATGTCACCAACATCACTGTGAGTGGAAAAACAACTATCAGACAAAATCTAATTACAACCTCATCCTGTTTGCCCTACTGTACCTGATGAACATTATTCTTACATCATTCTGGTATCACAATCTGCTCTCGTCTGATCCAGGGGGCCCAGATCAATGAGGCAGCATGTGACCTGGCCAGAGAGGTAGCCAATGAGGGTGATGCGTTGGTTGCTGGGTGTGTGTCTAAGACTCCCTGTTATGTGGAGACTCACAGTGAGACTGAGGTCAAGGCCATCTATAAGAAACAGATGGATGACTTCCTCAAGAAGGACATTGATTTCTTTATAGTGGAGGTATGAGCAGCGCCAAGAGGAATAACTGTACAACAGATGATAATGTGCATAATTTCAGTGTTTTTTTTACTGCTTCTTGTGATTTAATTTACATTCCTCCTGCAGTTCGTTGATCACGTGGAAGAGGCAGTGTGGGCAGTGGAGGTGCTGAAGACCAGTGGTAAACCAGTGGGTGCAACACTGTGCATCTCCCCTCACGGAGACATGAACAACGTTCCACCTGGAGAGTGTGCTGTCAGGCTGGTCAAAGCTGGTACATTGACCTTCTGTGGTACTTCAAGTCGTCAAAAATGAAATCATGTTTTAGGTGTACAATCTGAATATGTTTTATGTGTTCATGTGCAGGAGCCGACATTGTTGGAATAAACTGCCACTTGGACCCTCTGACGTGTGTTCGTACGGTGAAGTTGATGAAAGCGGGATTAGAGAAAGCTGGTCTCAAAGCCCATCTCATGATCCAGCCGCTGGGCTTTCACACACCTGAGTGCAACTTTGGTGGATACACCAGTCTACCTGAGTACCCCTTTGGTCAGCATTTGTATAATTCTTTTGTGCAAAATAAAGAGAAAAAAATGTTTTATATTCAATTACATTATTATTATTATTATTATTATTATTATTATTATTATTATTATTATTATTACAGTACGTTATATCTTGTATATTTGTTTTTACACAAAATAGCAAACTAAAAATGCAGACACTTTAGCTAAGGTTTAAAGAGACTGAGATATTAAATATTTACATAAATGCCAAAAGGACATGGATCTGCACTATGTTGACAAAACTGGGTCTAGAATTACATGATTCTTCTCAAACAACCCAACCATGCACTCCAAACATTTAAGCATGACTGTTAGTTTGCAAACTGTATGTTTGTATATTTAATGAAAGCATAAGCTCGTAAGGTATGTGAGTGTAGAGCTGATGTATTTCTACCTTTTTAAACTCCCCAAATATGCAGCCTAATGTGAGCATCGATATAACAAAATGCTCAGACTTTAATATTTTACTCTCCTTCTCAGCAATGGAGACCAGAGCAATAACCCGCTGGGACATCCATAAATACGCCAGAGAGGCTTACGATGCTGGTATTCGCTACATTGGTGGCTGCTGTGGATTTGAGCCCTACCATATCAGAGCTATAGCAGAAGAGATGGCTGAAGAGAGAGGATTCCTCCCACCAGCTTCAGAGAAGCACGGACTCTGGGGAGCTGCTCTGGAGATGCACACTAAGCCCTGGGTCAGAGCCAGGTAAGACTGTGCAGAAACGCAGCTACTGCATTCAAATTAAGCTGTTACATCTGCATTAAACAAGAGACGGAAAACAGTATTATGTATTGTACATGATGTGTCATAGTGACAGTTGTAACAAAAGTAAAATAACAGGGGAAATAAGAAATTGCATGTTCCTAATCTGCACAAGTGCTGGTTTATAAACAATTTATCTACTAAAATTTGTTTTAGGGCTCGTCGAGAGTACTGGGAAAACCTTTTGCCTGCTTCTGGACGTCCCAAATGCCCTTCCATGGCCACACCAGCTGCTGATTATGAAAAAACAGATGGAATCTAACATACCAACATAATCTCTTGCTGTATTCTTTATATGTCTAATCAGATTATCCACTTTTTTCATATCAAGAATGGCAATCAAGGATCTGATCAACCATATCTTTGTTTACACAGAGATTTGTGAAATGCTTTTTACTGTTTCAAAACTCTCATTATTTTCACTGTATTATTTGGTCTGTCCAGTTGGCTCAGCCATATTATACTTACAGTCATAACTTGGGTTCAGTCATCAGTAAATCAGCTGCTTCATTTCTATTAAACCTATTAACCTGCTACACACAGTAGGCCTTTTACTAGTTAATAATCATGTTAGTTTTAAAACATCTTTATAGGTTCATCATATTTGTTGATTGATTGTTTTAATCTGCTGCGAAATATTTTCACTTAATAAATACAAAAAAAACAATTTCTCTTGTTTTTCCAACAATCCTTTTTGTGTGGTTGTGATTGTTTGTCATGAAAAGGGGGAGTGCCTAGGACTAAGGATGTATACGCCCCATCCACACGTATTTATTTATTTATTTTAGACAGAGAAAGGTTAAGAAACGTGTGGTAATTTGTAAATAATAGTAATAATCCACAATTAAAACCCTTACTATATTCATTCATGGAGCTCTCCAACTCACAATATGTTCTACAACACTGTCTTGCACATATTTCAGAATAAAAGCCTCATGAAGGAATTTTGTCCACAGAAAAAAAAAACTCGCGTCCAAAATAGGCGGGACCTTTATTCTAAAGAAGAGGCGCAGCTGAGACTCGCCTGAGATCTTACTGCGCTCTGAGTCTCTCACAGTCACAGCAGCCTTGTGCAACCCGCAGCCCTGACTTATCTCAGACGAGCTGTGATCTCAGTTTCTTTAAAGTTTTGCAAACTTGCCGGACCTGAACATTGTCTATGATGGAGAGCAAGAGGAGGGTAAGTCAACGAAACATAAAAAGTTGGTGGTGAAATTGGTGAAACTGGGTGCTATGAGTGAATCGTCTGTTGATTTTCCAATTTAAGGCTATAATAACTTCACCGGGTATGTATATAGACCCGAGCAGGTAGGTTGAGTCTTGTCGCTCATGTAGCTTGTAAACATCATGGACTGAATGGTATAGAGCAAATTAAAATCTTCATTCCGAAGAGCTATTTAATGCAACTCTCTGGAACATGTCCATGCCTGTACATTTTTTTTTTTTATACTTTATTTTTTCCCCTTTTTCAAGGCTGTTTTCATATATGCAATCCACTGTTTGTAATTACAACATTCTATAAACCAACTTTTAAGTAGATGAGCTTACAGACAAACCCATCAAGTACAGTAGTGAAAACAACCTCAACATTCAAAACCAAAACGAAACCAAGAAAAGAAATAACAATAATAATAATGAGCCTGTACATTTTTTAGTGCGGGGGATTAGCAGGGCAGATACAGTAACATATTACCTATTCAAATTCACAATAATTTAATAAACTGGCAAGCAGTTAGGAAGAAGCAACAATATGACAAGAATATATTATTTAACACGTTGGCCTGTAATTATTCAGGATGCGTTGTAAATCTGAATAGCCTATCTAACATAACTATTTGGAGTTTTTTTTATGAAATTTGCCAACACTGTGAGAGACTCAAACCATTTCTAAGAGACCTGGCAACCTTTGTTTATTTCAAATGAGCAGAGTTCATGGTGCCATGTATGTTTGAGGCACTTCATACCTGAGTAACCTGTCCCTCAAGTGCATTTGAGTCTTTAGCCCTGAGGGGGGTATTTGAATAACAGCCTATATGTCTGTGCATGCATCAGAATCAGAATCAGAATCAGAATTGTGTTTATTGCCAGGTGTAAGAGATTTACACTAGGAATTTGCTTTGGTGATGTTGGTGCAAGTCAAACAGTATAATAACAGAAGAATAGATAAAAACGTTAGAATAAAATAGAATTAAAAAAAATTGAAAAATTGAAATTTTAAGAATATACAAAATAAGCTATAAACAAAAATAAACATGATATATACAGATAGTGCAAATATTGCCGGAGTGCAAACAATCAGGTATCAGAGGGAGAGAGAGGGATACAGTAGGGGGTGCATGCTTTTTATGAGCACAGTCGCCTAACTATCTGCACATGTGTATGTGTGTGTGTGTGTGTGTGTGTGTGTGTGTGTTCAGGGTATCTTGGAGCGACTAAATGCTGGAGAAGTGGTTGTAGGAGATGGAGGTTATGTGATGCAGCTAGAGCGACGTGGATATGTGAAGGCTGGACACTGGACACCTGAAGCAGCTGTTGAACATCCTGAAGCAGGTATAAACCCGTTCCATGGCTGAATGAACCAGTTAGGGGGCTCACGGGCAAAAATCTGCCCCACTCCCCACCCTCTGTGCAATATATAATCTGTCACCTCCAAGTTTCCATTAAAGTTTACACAGCAGACAATGAATGGCACCTTCATTATGTCTACACAGAGACCACCAGTCGACAGTAGCACCCAGTGGAACGGACAAAACTGGCCTGTAAACAAGTTAACAGGGGAACTGCAGTCTTTCTGGATAAAAAGTACTATAACGTTTACATTTCTCAACCGATTTTAATGAGTTGTTTTTATATTCAATGGTTTATGATCTACGCGACGTAGAAAAAAAGTTTTGTCTCCAGTTGATTAGAATCTGGATAGTTAGGCTAATCGCTGCTAGACACAACACTAAACAAAACAAAAATAACTAGAAGTGCAGACCTCCACCAAGGCAGGTTTCATGTACGTTGCTGCCCCCCTGTGGTGGCCTATTGTGTTAATGCACAGGCTGAGCGGAGTCTTAAAATAAATTCCCCAAGCCGGATCATGATCCGGATCGCCACCAAAATCTAATGGATTGTTCATTGTGCATCACTCCACCCCTCCAAAAAATGTAATTAAAATCCATGGCGGACTTTTGGTGTTATCGTCCAAACGGACAAACCAACAAACAAACCAACCAACAAACAAACAACCCACAAACAAACAAACCAATGCCGGTGAAAACATAACCTCCTTCCTAGGCCTTTGGCCTTGGCAGAGGTAATAAAATAAAATAAACTAGAATTGCACTCGGAGAGCGCAGACCTACGCCCACGTGCGACTTTAAAAACAGCTCATAGCTGGCTGTTACATGAGGTGGTCGGCTTATTATTAACACGGTGTGTTTCCATGTAACGTATCGGCGGATGCCTCTCTCATTCAGCAGCCTTGTTATGTCTGTACAACGTTACACTACGTTGTCTGTAATCCCGTCAGCTACAGCTTTGTTCTTTCTCACCGCGAACGGAAAGCAGCTGCCGCACACACATCCACACACGTATCTCTCTGCTCGAAGAAGGAGGAAGAAGGCAGGGCCATGCGTCATCAACGCGTCATCAGTTACACTGCGCATGTGTCATACCCTGTGGTCTTAATGCTCAGGCTGATCGGAATTCTTAAAAAATAACTGAATCCGGATGCATTGTTCATTGTGCCAAACCCCACCCCTCCAAAAAATGTCATTCAAATCCATCCCAGACTTTTGGAGTAATCCTGCTAACAGACAAACAAACAAACAAACAAACAAACAAACCAACGCTGGTGAAAACATAACCTCCTTCCTAGGCCTTCGGTCTTGGCGGAGGTAATAAAACATGCACTCCTCTCTTGACCATCTAGCAGCGACGATGAAGCTAATGAGGTGTCTACGTATATTCAGCCTAGCAATGTCACGCTTGAAATCACTGAGTGCTACCGCCGACTGGTGGTATGTATGCTGTATTGCTACTGAGGCACAGTGCGGACACAGCGGTTCAAACAAATCTCCACACGCATTTGCAGATCTCTGAAATGTAGCGAAAGTCACGTATGAAAAGACAGCTATTGAGAGGTCTGCTGAGTTGTAACTGATGACTTGTCTGTATTTTCAGCTCTTGGAGCAAAATACTCAGCCAATAATATCTAAGTATTATCTACATATTTACAGATTTGTCTACACATTTACAAATCTCAATACACTTGCAAATCGGAATAAAGATTCGTTTTTTTTACACATTTACAGATCTGATTGGGGACACGCAGACTCAGAACACACATTTGCAGATTCTTGTACACATTCACAAACCTCAATACACATTCCATTTTACACATTTACAAATCTGATTAGGCACACAAACGGATTGAGATGCAGTTACAAATCCCTCCACACACATTGTGAAATAGTTTTGCTACAATAATGACCCCATATTAACGATTCCCCATTAAATTTGCAATTAATCAAGAACCTAGGACTCTTAGCTTGGTTGGTAATCCAGCCTTGCCCCTAACCCATATCATTAATCATAAAGAAGCAATTCTCTACTCTGTAATTTATTAGATCACAGAACCAACTCGTATTAAGCCCCTTTTTATCTGCCTGAGTTTTTCATAGAAGTTACTCTTCTGTCTGTCTTTCTGTCTCTCTGTCAGTGCGGCAGCTGCACAGGGAGTTCCTGAGAGCAGGAGCCAATGTGATACAGACATTCACCTTCTACTGCAGTGAGGATAAACTGGAGATGAGTGGCAATGTCACCAACATCACTGTCAGTACAAAACCTTACTAATCAAACAACATTATTTTGTTTACATTACATGATGAAAACTATCCTTATATCAGTCTGATAGTCGAATCTGCTCTCGTCTGATCCAGGGGGCCCAGATCAATGAGGCAGCATGTGACCTGGCCAGAGAGGTAGCCAATGAGGGTGATGCGTTGGTCGCTGGGGGTGTGTCCCAGACTCCCTGTTATGTGGAGACTCACAGTGAGACTGAGGTCAAGGCCATCTTTAAGAAACAGATGGATGACTTCCTCAAGAAGGACATTGATTTCTTTATTGCAGAGGTATGACTAGCAAGAGGAATAATTGTATAGTTATTTACCTATGAATACCTATGTATAGTCGATTGTAATGTGCTTAAACCTGCATTATCACTATTTTTGATCTCAACAATGAATCAAATTACTGTAACAATGGCTATGCAACTCTACATAACTTTTTGCCTTTTTATCTCACTGTTTTGGTTCCGATAAACTCTGATAAACTCACTGTGTCCTACCTGCCCAGTACCCAATAACAGATGCACAAAGTTAGCAACTAGCTGATGAAGAATGTCGAGAATGTAACAGCTAAAGAGGCAGATATTTTTCCCTTGGTTTGGTGGAGACCAGACCTAAACTAAACCAAAGTGAATATTGTAGGGGGGTTTCTTAGCACATTGTGGCCTAAATCAATACATTTTAACTTGTACATTTTCTTTTTTAAAGCCAAGTTTTATTGATTGCATGCATATTTCCTCTGCAGTACTTTGAACACGTAGAAGAGGCAGTGTGGGCAGTGGAAGTGCTGAAGACTGGTGGTAAACCAGTGGGTGCAACACTGTGCATCTCCCCTCAAGGAGACATGAACGGAGTCCCACCTGGAGAGTGTGCTGTCAGGCTGGTCAAAGCTGGTACATTGACCTTCTGTGGTTCTTCA
This sequence comes from Sebastes umbrosus, assembly GCF_015220745.1. NCBI lineage: Eukaryota > Metazoa > Chordata > Actinopteri > Perciformes > Sebastidae > Sebastes > Sebastes umbrosus. The sequence goes on along the minus strand of NC_051276.1, from coordinate 17,203,619 downwards.
AGTCGGCAAAAATGAAATCATGTTTTAGGTGTACAATCTGAATATGTTTTATGTTTTATGTGTTCATGTGCAGGGGCCGACATTGTTGGAATAAACTGCCACTTGGACCCTCTGACGTGTGTTCGTACGGTGAAGTTGATGAAAGCGGGATTAGAGAAAGCTGGTCTCAAAGCCCATCTCATGATCCAGCCGCTGGGCTTTCACACACCTGAGTGCAACCACACTGGATACGTCTCGCTACCTGAGTTCCCTTTCGGTCAGCATTTTCTTTTGTGTAGGAAGAAGAAAAAAAGATATAGATTGGGAAAATGTTATTGTTGATGAGAAAGCAAACATTCTTTTTTATATTTAATATAAGTATAAACACATAAAGTATGTGAGTGTAGAGCTCATGTATTACTACCTTTTGAAACTCCCCAAATATGCAGCTTAATGTGAGCATCGATATAACAAAATGCTCAGACTTTAATATTTTACGCTCCTTCTCAGCACTGGAGACCAGAGCAATAACCCGCTGGGACATCCATAAATACGCCAGAGAGGCTTACGATGCTGGTATTCGCTACATTGGTGGCTGCTGTGGATTTGAGCCCTACCATATCAGAGCTATAGCAGAAGAGATGGCTGAAGAGAGAGGATTCCTCCCACCAGCTTCAGAGAAGCACGGACTCTGGGGAGCTGCTCTGGAGATGCACACTAAACCCTGGGTCAGAGCCAGGTAAGATTGTGCAGAGCGGTTGCTGCCCTAGACAGCAAACAGTAGCACTAATTGACATCTAGAAAAAATGTAACAAAGGCAAGATCACAGAGGAAAGTGTTTGTTTCTGCTCTGCAGAAGTGTTGATTTACAACAAATTAATCTATCAAAATTTGTTTTAGGGCTCGTCGAGAGTACTGGGAAAACCTTTTGCCTGCTTCTGGACGTCCCAAATGCCCTTCCATGGCCACGCCAGCTGAAGAATAAAAGGATCATCAATAGCTGGAATCCAACATACCAACACAATCACCTGTCTCTACTGTACAATATTCTGAATAGTAATATGACTATGCTGAATTCCTTATACGTCTGATCAGATAAAAAAAAAATCTCTAATCTGTGTACTATCACTGAAATTAATAACACAATTTACTTAAAAACAAAGCTTGTAATTTTACCCATCACTGCATTTATTAGTTGTAAAACATCCAAACATACTTATATTTGTTAGGTTGCTGAAATGTGCTGCCAAATTTTTCATGTTTAATAAAAAAATTAAAAAATTCAATATCTCTAACAATGTGGATTTGTTAAAAGGATTGATATATTTTTGTTATTCAGAGATAGACTACTGTATATGCTTAACGTGGAGAGGAAATATTCAGTGAACTCGACCAAAAGGTTGTTTTCCTGACTTAAACCGTGTTAATCATTATCAGCTTGTGACTTTTATACCCTGCACACTGAATGAGGATAAAAGCCAGGTTATGTGAGGTGACTCTGAGTGTTTTAGTGGTGTGAAGACTTGTTATCTGGGGGTTTTAATGTATGTCGGGGCTGAGCCATGTGAGTTAGCAAATTTACAAAAACAATTTAAAAATAGAATCAAAGGCTGGAATGACATCCTCCCATACACTATTTCCAAGTTGTTCCACAACAAATGCATCTTTTTATCAGAGGCATGTATTTATGGTTGCCCCAACCGCATGAGGAGGACAGGTTTCACTGAGATTTGAACTCTGATCGCTGGATTTAGATTGCTTACATCATGGAACCATGAACACGTGTTTGCACTCGAAAACTGAAAGGACAACTTCAACCAGTGCTTGTCCTCTGTATTCCCCATGAACAATGTACAGGCTGAGCTAAGTTTGATGCGAGTTCCCTGTTAATTTTTACTAACCATCTGAGCATCTATCTTATTCATACCTTTTTTATTATTATTATTGAAATGTTCAATCGCAATAAACAGCATACACAACCCCCAAAAAAGAAAATTAGAAAGATATATTACAGTGACAGAATTTAATGTGATTAGACATTGATAGACATACACATTTGGAAGATGTGGAGTTTGTGGGGAAAAAGTACATGCTTTATCAGCACTCAGTTATGCCAATAAGCTAATCTAATTTACAGTTTGTTTGTTTGTTTGTTTTTATTTGCTTATAAGCAAACCAGGCAAAACCACATCAAGCATACTCCTATTGACCTGTTGTGCATTTCTTAATATATCTGTTGATTGATTTAGCTCATTCAGACGTATATTATTTATTGCGGAGCGCATGTTATAGTTTAACATGTAAGCATCTCCTTTCAAAACCATGAGGTTCCACCGAGATTTGAACTCGGATCGCTGGATTCAAAGTCCAAAGTGCTAACCATTACACCATGGAACCGTGCACATGCTGGCTCTTTGGAAATAGAATAAATTTTAATCTGATATGAAGTATTTTACACATGTATGCGTGTGTATGTGTAGAATACTCTTATTTCCGTTTGCTAACAGTTACTTTAACTTTCAAGGTGTTTTCATATGTTCTTAATTTGGCCCTCAAAATGAGTGAGTTGCATGAATTCAGTGCTAGATTAAAAAAACTCATATTCTAATTAAAGTGGCAGTAGGCAGTTTTATTTTTGGCACCATTGGGTAAAAATTCCATAATAACCTTTCAGCATATTGTAATTCAAGTGTTCTGAGCGATAACTAAACTTCTGCACCTCCTCATGGCTCTGTTTTCAGGCTTTAATAAATCTAGACGGGAGACTTTGACCAATCACAGGTCATGTCATTGAGAGAGCGTTCCTATTGGCTGTGCTCCAGTAATGTAACCTTTTTTCAGGTTACCTGTTTCATGTACTACTGTCACAATATAGCGACCGTTTTATAAAAATAACTTTTTTAATCATATTTGCTCCAATCTCGCCTACTTCAGCTTTAAGGCAATTTCGCAGCTTTCTCACAATGTTTTGTCCATGCAGTTATATACTGTATACTGTGAAAGCAGGCTACTTGTAATTCGTAGTTAATGCAACACATGCAAGCAGGACATGGAGTCACACCTGGGAGGGAGCTGTTCACTGTGTGTGTATTTCGGGCCTGTGTACTGTGTAAATAACAGACTGAAAAAATTGAATGTCCTCTCGGGGATTAATGAAGTGCCTTTCTTCTTCTTCTGCTGTTGATTAGTCTGTGACTTAACTGAGTTGACATAGTATGATGTAGTTGGAATAAATACATACTTAGGTCGTCATGGACCTAAGCTTGCAGCTTCCACACTCCTGACAGCAACTGATAGGCCTATCACCCTAAGTTTTCTTTTGATATAGTTTTTATGAGCATATAATGTTATTGTTTTGCTACATTTAGGAACACATAATACATCTGGTGAAATAACAGCAGTAAAGAGGAATGTTCATCTTTTGTCAGGCATTAGAGATAGGCTAAATGATAGGACTTGGGACAGCCATGGCTGCTGTGGATTTGAGCCTAACCTTAACTTACCTTACGCTATAGAGATGCACCCTAAACCTTGGTTCAGTGACAGGTATGACTGAGAAGAAATGTATGAATTTACGATCACTTAGTTAGGCCCAACAGTAATGGCTCAATGACCAGCTGCCAAAATCGACTGAAAACAAATAAAACAGAAGTTTTGTTGACATATCACACATAGAATATGTCTACCACAGCTGACACCTGTCAACCTATTTGAGATGGCAGATCATATAGGTCTGAATTTTTAAACCTATTATTAGTCACAGATAGATATCAAGGAATCTCAACAAAATGTTTTTCCCTTCTTACAGGCTCCAATTCGCAAATGTACTTTGCGATAGGTTTAGGTTGTGCTATGTTGTCTCTTGGCTCCTCACCTTTACTGCAGCCGTTATCTGTCTTGAAACTCCTTCATGAATGAGTTTATTACACTGGTGGTCTATTTAAGAATGCAAACACATTGCATATAGGTCATGATGCAATGGGGCTCATCAACGCAGAGGCAAACTCTGTTGTAGCATTTCTCTTAGCATCATCAAGAGATGCACCCATGTGAGGGATTGACCTTCATCTGTGTGACCATTAAAGAGGATTTTTTTTTCCCCATTCCTGACCTCTGAAACAGTCAATATGTGTAAACAATGAAAACTCAACAGTTCTTATCCCTCCCACACCTAGTTACTCAACCAGATGGCTTGTGGGTACTTTACAGTTTAAATGCCACATTTGTGCAGCATTTTTATAACATTTATTTCAGGATTACTATTTTTTTTTTGGGAAAGAATTGTTTTTGGACTTCGTCAATAACCTTTATAATGACTGGTAAAACTGCTCTACATATTATTTCAGGGCCTTCTGGCAGTAGAATAAATTTTGTATGAGCTGAATGAACTAACGCCATCACATCACAGTAATGATGTCACTTTATACCTAAATCAGTCGTTCACAAACTAATTTTGTTGCATTAAATAACTGTGGTGCAAACGTTTCGTTGAAATATTAAATATATATATTATATATAATATATATATATTATGTAATATTTATTAATATATATATATAATATAATATATAATTATTTATAATAAATATATAATATATATATTATATAATATATATTGTATATAATATATATATATATTATACATAATATTTTATATATATTATATATTATATATATATATTATATAATTGAATAATCTCGTTATTTATTTGCGCATTTTATTAATATGATTATTTTCTGAAAGCTTTACATGCATATCGTTTTCGATGCTGCAGCTACTCTGCAAAGCATCCCACACTGCTCAACCTAAAACGTCATCACGTCCCTACGTGCCCTACTCAAGTTGAGATGTTGCCTTTATGTACTCCTCGGATTCACGAACTTCAATCTACTCTTAGCAGTATTTCTCAAACTTCTGCAGCTTAATTGTGGCTTACTTTCCATTTAGACAGTAATGATACGGTACTAAACGGATTACGAACAACGACAACAAATGGTGAAGGCTGGTGAAAATGTAAAAAAAAAAAAACGGTCCCACTAAGACATTGCTCGAGTGGAGTCTCTGGAAATTCCGATTTTTCCTGAAGCCAACGCTTTTATTTTGCGTATGTGGTCCTGCTGGCCAAAACGATGAAGAAAACATGGTGATGTTGTGAGTTTGGAGACGATGCTATAACCTTTCTGAAGACAGTGCGATTGGACAAACCCATTTGTCCCACTTATTCATGGCCTCATGTCTGTTGCATTTGAACGATGCACGCCCTGCTGGTACTTTATGATGAGAAGAGAGAATAATTGGAGCACAGCTGACAGGCGCATCGACCACAGGACCTGGTAAACACACGGTCGCATGTTATGTGTCAGAGTCCAGTCGTGCATGATCGCAAAGCTTAATGGTTGCTGGAGGAATATAGGAAGTCGGGACATCCGAGTGTAAAGCAGGTGGGCCAGAGATGGGAAATGACATCGCACTGCTCCAAATTCATCCGCCTCAGCGCAGGAGGAGGATAGCAGCCCTGCAGGCAAAACATCCTCAGAGAGTAAACAGTGTTTGGTAAACGCAGCAACACTGTTTCAATAGGCTGCAACACAGTTTCAATAGGCTGCATCCGACTCTAAAACAGCAGTGCCAACATAGGTTGCAGTGTTGTTATTTTTGCTCCATCACTTTGCAGACATGTCCTTCACCATGGAGGATAATCTGGAGTCTGGGTGGGTGGCCGTGCGCCCCAATGCGTTTGAGGAGAAGGAAAAGCATAAATTTGTTTTTATCGTCGCCTGGAATGAAGTGGAGGGTAAATTTGCCATAACGTGTCACGACAGGACGGTGCAGAGGAGAAGCTTTGGTAGGGACTCGCTGATGGAGATGGAGGCGACTGGCCTGGATGCTGGGGACAAAACAAAATGGCTCGAAAGTCCCGTCAGAGATAAGGAGTCTAAGAAGAGCCCCAGCAGAGGAGCCAGTGTGGTTAAAGGCTGCAGCTCAAAGACAAAACCAAGTCCTGTTAAAATGCAAACTGTGATGAAATCTGCAGCATCTCCTGTTAGTCCTGAAGCTGAGGTGCTGAGATCACTCAAAGAGGACCAGCTGTCTCCATCACTGGACAGCTTGGACCTGGAGGAGCTGGACAGTCTGAGCAGGGAGGACTGCAGCTGGGCCGGACTCTTCTCCTTCCAGGACCTCCGATCAGTCCACCAGCTGCTGTGCTCCGTGAACTCGGACCTGGAGCCCTGTCTCCCGGTGTTCCCGGAGGAACCGGCCGGGATGTGGACGGTGCTGTTCGGCCCGGCTGAAGTACCGGAGACCGAGATGGACGAGCTCTGCTACAGTTTACAGATGTACCTGGGACACGCGCTCGATACGTGCGGCTGGAAGATCCTCTCGCAGGTTCTGTTCACGGAAAACGACGACCCGGATGAGTACTACGAGAGCCTGAGCGAGCTGAGGCAGTCCGGGTACGAGGAGACGCTCAACCGTGCAACAAAACATCTGCAAGAGGTGAGATGAGTTTAGTTTTCTGTGCATAGTAATTCTCTGCAACTCACAATCACACAGTTGCACATCTGGACAACTGTCTTTCTGCTCTGCTGACCAGACCAACTGGACTGCTTGAGTCTGTATCAAAATGGTAATGAGGAAGTGTGATGCTCTTGCCATTTATGGGAAGATTATGGGATTTCCCATACTGGAAAATTAGTGCATGGGGCCAACATGGAAACTGTAGACAAACCCACTTACAACCCATATTTCAGCCCATGTAGTTCCCATGTAGTTCCCACATAGAACTTAAAACTGGGACCAATATGGGTCTTGGGTATGTTGCCCAGTTGGGACCCATATAACACCCATTGTAATCCTGCATGGAATCCATGTGGGCAATTGACATTGGGCCATTATGGAACCCGCGGACAATCCCATATATTGCCCATTTTTCAGCCCATTTACTACCCACATGGGCCCCACATACAAATGTTGGCTGGGTATTTACTACACTGCATCCAACTGCGTACAAAACAATGCTGTATAAAGAAAAGGCTATGAGTTTCTACCAATAAACTATGGGTATAAACTATGATACTATGTCACTATGATCTTCATAGTCAACACAGACACAAAAAGAAGTAGAGGATTCATCTTAGACTAAAATGGTAAGTACTTCTCCACTGATTGCAGATGTGTGGACCATCAAGTAGATACACATAATCAATTATAAAAAAAATGAGTGGCTGTGCAGTCAGGAAACTGCATGGAGGTTTCAGTGGCCTTTAACCTCTTTGTATTGATATATGTGAGCCATCTAAGGTAGGCTCAGCAAGTGGACTTTTATGAGATAAACCCAACAATAAAAGCTAACTTGCATGAAAGGTTAGCTTTCAGACCAATTAAGGCATGTGAGGAAGAAAAAGAGGTCATCAGAAGTTACAGTACGAAACGAGGCATACCACAAAGTAACCTCCATAAGCAAAGGGGAGACAAAAATATATAGTCCTGTCCTTAAACAATTGCAGACTGATGAGACAGCGGAGAGGGTATTATTAGTGTATTATTCTTTTATTCCTATGAAAGAGAGAATACAGTGGAAAGAGCAATCGAGCTGGTGAGCTAGGAGGAGGAATACTTTGTAAAATTAGGTTGCAGCTGTACGCAAGTCCTCTGTGGAATATTATACTCTCAGCATGGCTGCTGTCTGCTGCTTACACAGCTGAGAGAGTCAGCATGCACACACACTTCTTTTCTTTTAGAATGAACCTGTTGATGTAATGAGCAAAGTCATCTTCTGTGACAGCACTGCTGCTCACAGGTTGCTACCTAACCCTGTGTCATTCACTGCGTGGGAGACAGTCCCAGGTGATTCCAGAGAAAAGCTCTGGGAAACCGCTGTGTGCTGCTCTTAAACGGAGGTGGGGCGGTTCACCAGACATGTATTTTCCAAACCAACCAGTAAATCTTCATCTTTGAGGTCTTTTTTCTTGTAAAAGGAAAAAATACTTTTGGAAAACACTTCTGATAAAGCATAAATCTCAGCTTTTCTAGGGAACTATCCTGGACTGTCTCCCACATAGTAGATGAGACGATCCCAAACGGGGCGAGTTGCTACCAAGACTTTGCCTACTGTTAGTTGCAGTGTCATTATTTAGAGTATCATCATTGTTAGTGGGTCTTTCTTGGTTATTTATATATAAAGACTCAAGTTACACTATATTTAAATGTTTAATGATATCGAGTCACTTACTGTAATATCAGATGCTATATATCAGATTTCTTTCTCTGTCTCTTTTGTTCTTGTACTGTTAATGTGAGAACATGTAGCAGAAAATGCAGGGATATTTTGGGACAAATCTTTGTATCAGGAAATTATTGTAATTTTTGACGATGTGAGGTAGTGAATATTAGTTCTACTTGCATTTTATAAATAGTTACATAAAGATGTCTTGAAGTTATAATATTAACAAACATTTTTTCTGTGTATATAACATAATCAAACACTAGCACCATTATTTAAAGGATCTTTGATTTGACAAAGTGGAGACATAATCCAGACACACTCCAGACCTGCTCCTCTTACACATCAGCAGCAGCTAGTTATTGATTAACTGCTCTTAATATAAACAAGCATTATATTGATACTCACTGGCTCTCACATTGCTCTACTAATCAATGGGGTTAGATTAATGCAGCCTTGACTTATGGAGCCAGAGAGTGCAAGAAGTCCTCTGAGGAAATGTGTGAGAAGAGCATTAATGGAAGAGTTGGCCATTAGGGGAACATCAACTTTGAGTATATATTTTATTTATCACAATTATTTAGTAAAAAAAAACATTACACTATTTTAAGAATACACTGTTCGTGACTCAGCAAGGACACAGTATTATACATTTTATATGTGCTTGTATTTACTGTCTTTGCAAAAGTAAGAAAGCGGCAAGAGAATACATCCATGTATACTGATGTTTGTATGACTTTCTGGCCAAGGCGTGTCCTTTCTGCTCTGCTTTTGCCAGAGAAAAGAGGCTGTGAGCAGCATAGATGTATCACCCACGTCATTCCACCCAGTCAGTCCCACACCCACTCCCTCACAGTTGAGAAACACACACACACTCAAAATAAAAAAGAGAGAAAAACAGACATGAAGCTTTGCCTTACTGCCCTTCATAAGCAAACTACATAAAACAGCTAAGCCATCAGTTTCACAGAATGTGCACAAACCAGCCCAAACCATTTTGTTCTGACTGTTTCAATAAATGCCCATCACTGTGTGGGATTTCCAGTTTGATTGAAGGTGTATTCACCCTGAAGATGAAGGAAGAGCTACTTATCTTATTCAGTTGCTCTTCATCATGGCAAATGCTCTGTACAGTAGTTCATTCAAACAGCCACAGTTTGTTGTGTCGTAGGATCTTATACACACACACACACACTGGCCTATTGATCCTCCCACTCCATTTGAGGGCTGAGTTACTAATGGCTATTTCGGTGCTTGCTGGTAGCCTGCAGGATTGTTCAGTCTAGCAAAAATGTGTGTGTATTGATCTTATTCCCAGCAGCAGAAAGGACTGCTCGCTCAGCCATGGTCTGAGCACTGAGACCGCACTCATATAGACTCCTATTATTTACAGTTACACAAAGTATCCTCTTAGTCTCAGTGAGGTGCAAGTGTCTGTTCACTGCTGACTGACGCTAAAATATGTATTTAACTATGGTTTTCTGGCCTTTGTATATGTGTGATGGGTTAACTGATTTTCTGACACTTTAATTATCACACTATTATACAAACAATTGTAAACACACATTACATCTACTGTACATTACAACCATTTATAGTATATTTGCCCTCTGCTCAATATGCACTTTTTTTCTGATTTGTGCATAAGAGACACTTGAATATATATATATATATATATATATATATATATATATATATATTCACTCAAGGTGCTTCCAACTGTCTTAATGTTTTTTGTTTGTTTGGACCTCTTTGGAAGCCCTCTTCCCCACTACATTCAATATGGATAACAATGGATGTCTTATTAACAAGGCCTTACGTATATTATAAAAGGGGCTATAAATATTTATCTGTTCTGATATTCTGAAAGTTGTTTGTATGTTGACAATGACAAAATTAACTCCCCGTGTGTGCATATGATGCAGCTGCTGGAGAAGCACAAGACCATGGACAGTATGGTGGAGCTGTTGGAGGTTTACAAGGAGGAAGATGAGGCCTATGGAGGACTGCTGGAGGCCTCCACACAGCTGTACCAGTACCTGCTGCAGCCCTTCAGAGACATGAGGGAACTGGCAATGCTACGCAGACAGCAGATCAAGGTAACAATTTGCACCAGTAAAAGTTTACAGTTTAAGTGTAAATACATGTGTGCACATTAAGAGGCAGCTCCACAGAAGATGGCGAGGCGTCTTTCATATTTTTGGGTGGATTTGTCTCATATTTACAATTAGGTCCTTACAGAGTTTGGGCTCGAATCCGTTGACCAAATCCTCTTTGGCGTTCTACCAAGCCTCCTCAACTTTCTCCACTGACAAGTACACCGTATATATTCACATACAAATAGATGGCCAGCTGATTTCAGTAGGGGAAAAAAAATGGGTATACTTTTGGTAACCTCCAACCAGAAGAAAATAACAAATTTCATCAGATGCTATTGTGATTTTCTCTATCTTGTTCTGCCTGTTATCCCAAACACTTCACAGGAGCCGGGATGGATTGAGCAGTCAGAGTAGTTTATTCTGTAACAATGGGACACTCGTACAACCACAGTTGCTCAGCATGAATGCAAAGTTGGTCAGATGTTTGCTCCTGCTTGAACCACAGCATAGGATTCCCTTCCTACTGTGTTTTACTCTTATATTGTTGGAAAAAAAGACTTAATAATCTACACCTAAATTAGATTATTGTTGCCTTGTTTGAGAGTATTAATACTGGATCATTGAACTTCTAGCTGGGATGCACATTAAACACCAGGATCCAAGAGCCAGTTAACCATTTAATCAGGGAGGATAATGGGTGGAGGTTGAAGGATGGATAATGGATGACGATATGGATGTTGAATATGAATGAACAAATGAAAATATATTGCCATGCTTATCACAATTAAAATAAGAGGTACGTAGCCATCTTACATTATTAATGCATCAGCTTCTTAAGGGTGAAATACTTTAACATTCTCCATCCGGAACCTAATTATAACAAACATAAGTTAATACCATTTGACAAAATACACAATCACTTTCTTCTCAAAATTAACAGATTACCGTACTTACTCGGTCTGACTTTAGCTCACAGGTAAGTGGCCTATATTACACTGCTCCAGAACAATACCAGGATCTATTAAGGAGGTGGATACACACATTAAATTAAGAAAGAGAATATGTTGAAATAACTCAAAGAACATAAACCATATGTTGTCTAAAATAAATTATCAAAATCATTGTGGAACAACTTACTGGGTTGGCAGCATGGGCTCAAACGAAGGGATTTGTACAAACAATTTTCTGGTGTGGCAGCATGGTCTCAGACTTTATATAGCCTCCCCTTCTCTAGACTCCTCCCCTTGATGACTAAGGTGAATCTGCTCCCACTACCTGTCTCACAGGATTGACTGCAGGTTTGAGATTTTGAACAACTGTATTGTGATCATATAGTGGTACACTGTTAATATCAAAAGGGTTACAATAATATAAATAAGAAATAAAAACATTTTAATCTAGGCTATGGAAAAGTGAGTTACCGTCAACAGCAATTATTCATAATGACAAAAGTCAATAACTCCTATTGCCTTACCATAGTCTTCTTACAGTACATTATAAGAAACTTTCCTCATTCAAAAGAAAAAACATGGTTGGTAGTTTAACAGGAATTTAACCACACACATAAGTTATTTATTTACACTGTTACACTATCCTTAACTAGCATATGTGGGAAGCTAGCTACAATGCAAATGGGCCTAAATTCAGTGATGTATTTCTGTATTTCCCTACAGGCACTGACACGTATAACAGTCATAAAACACAATGGATGGTCAGAGGAAATTCTCATGTCTCTTGAAATAGAGTCTGCTCTTTGTGTGCATCAGTGTGTATGTGCATGTTTGACTGGAATGCATTATGAAAAATAAATTCTCATATATTTTCTGATAAGATGCCTTAGGGTTAGTAAAGCAATGGGGTGGTGGTGAGATGTATCTTATAGCAAAGAGAAGGTGGAGGCTGATGAATGGATAAATGATGGAAAGGTGGAAATAATTATTGCAGTGCTGATGGCACATTTATATTTAGCTCGCTGACTCCCATCAGTAATAAAAAGACTTCAGTATCACATTACTACATAACATCCATCAATAAAGAAGCAAGCAGACACATATACAGTATATTTAGTACAAGCACAAAGCTTTTCCCAACCTTTGGTGGGAATGCCTTCCTGTCAGATTTTTCCTTTTCCACAGTATCTGAAACAGTTGTGGGATGTGTCAGTTGGGAGTTGAGTGACATACTGTGAGCTGGAATGGAGCCTCATGGATCTCCAATTTCCTGCAGAGACATGAATAAGTCATGTTGTGTGTGGTCCTATAGGTGCAGGTACAGGATGATGCTGATACGGTGCTGACACTGGGATGTTTTTTTTTTTTTTTTTCAAATTGACTTGACTTGATCATCAGGCATGCAGCAGAAATGGAAAGATGGAGGGCAGAGTTAGATAACGTTTCCGTTAAGGTGTGGCTGAATAATTGTTCTTAATTCCAATTTTACTTGGGAGGTGAGACACCTTAGGTGTCTGCTAAAAACAAGAACGTAAGCAGGGTGTTATGTTAAGATGACTGAAATATTGTAACAGCAAAGGGAAATAATTCAATTTAAGTGTGAAGTAATAAAGATTATCTATACGACATTCTGAACATTAATATAGCAGCAAACAACTACTTAAAATCTGATTCCTACATGATAAACTCCTTTGTATTTGGTTTGCATAATTGAACAATATATTATTTTGCTGAGTTAACTATGTATGACATGATGAGATATGATATAGTGCTACTGATTGTTACTGCCTATTTATTAGCTCATTTACTGAGTGGATGTTCTAGTATGTCCTTTATTCCCCACCCGGCATACTGGACAAGTAACTCACTTTTATCTTGGAAATTTATGACCAACTTTGACCCACTATATTGGTTATATATTTATAACAGGTCAAAGTTGACAGTCAACTCAGATCATTCGTTCACTGCACAGTTCTTTTTGCCACAGCCTGCTCTTTACCTTTCTGCTGTCACACTGTTTGGTTTTTACTGCAGTCTCTTTAAAACATCAGCTTAGTGGATCCTAGAGAGGCTTAGCCAGATAAGAGGACAAAGTACATGAAAAACTTGCAGGTCCCACCGAGATTTGAACTCGGATCGCTGGATTCAGAGTCCAGAGTGCTAACCATTACACCATGGCACCTCCTGTGAGCAAATACAGAAGTGGGGGGGGGGACATAAAGTTGAACTTGTTGAACTTGTTCTTCCGGGTCTATTTATAGCTTGCAGTTTCTGCAGCTGAGGCACAGCAAGGCCTTCTGTTGCTCTTCTTCATCTGAATTGCCTTAGTCAAATTGCCTTTTCAAATAAATCTACAAATCTAATAGTGAAAAAGTATTATGTGATATAAGGAGAGAGGGAAGACTCTATATAATACATAATAATCTATATAAAGCTGTATTGTGTCAGCTGAAAAACAGTCACTGTATATAAAAATGAATGATGTTCAATTGACAAATTACAAAGATGGTCATTGAATACAAAGAAAGGAGAAAGGGGATTCTGCTCTTTCAGACAATAAGATGAAATGTTGATGACAAACTTTAAGATTAACAAAGAAAATATGATAAGTATTGATATTGACAACCTGCCTCTATGTGTCAGACCTGTGATAGTCTGGGTCAGGGTGTACCCCGCCTGCACCCAATGTCTGCTGGGATGGGCTCCAGCCTCCCCGCAGTCCTGAGTAAGATAAGCGGTTACAGATAATTGATGGATGGATGGATGATATTGACAACAATCATGAATCCCACGCTTATAAATGAGGTAGCATATTGATGGAGAGTAGCATCAGCCTTGCCAGTTTTTGAATCTTGTGCATTCACAAGGGCAAAACAAGGCCAAACAGTATATCTTAATAGCTGATAGATGTTTTTTAAAGTTCATTTTTAGATGGTAGGTTTTAATGGAAAAGGTTGCTCACTAACATATACAGTACCACAAATCATCAGATGTAAAGCCAACAGGTATGAAATTACACTATGTGTAGCAAGGCAGAAAAAAATCAAATCCAAGGAATGAGCACCGGCAACAGGACAGCAGGAAGTTGCAGTGGTAAATGATACTGGTGCACTGCTGAGTAGTGCAGTGTGAGCTGAGGTGCAGTGAGGTTACTTGGGGTCAGACATGGATGCAGCTCTGTAACCTTTGCTGCTTACTTTCCTCCTTTGTGCTGCACAGGCGCCTTTTGTTTTCCTCTGTGACATACTTTTTCAGATTTTTGCTCCGTGTTGATCAGTGAGGAATTTTGTCCGCGTAAATATTACAGGTTTTAATTGGTTGTTTATGTGTTTATAAATGGTGAAATTATTATTATATCAAATGGTAAAAATACTGCATAATGTCAGTGCTTCCATGTGTGGGAGTGTGGCTCCCTCTCCAGGCCTGTTTTCTCCGGTGAAACCATTGAGATAGAACGCATATTTCTAGTTTATCCTGTTCCTCATAGCATGCAGCCAGTTAAGTCAGACAACATTTCTAGTCAACATGTGTAGGGGAGATGAACTGTACTGTCATGTAAACCACCACCTAATGATTCCTATGTATTATTAGGAAAAACATTTCTATCACTGTTTTTTTTTCTCTTTTTTTCCTCATCAAGCCCATTTACTCTTGCCACTTTGTGGCAGTAATGTGTGACATTTTGGGTTCAAACCACCTGTGAATCTCAAATGAAGCAGTATACAGCATCTTCTGGGTATGGACTTTTATGAATGTGCCTCTAACTGCCCGGTATTAGTGAGACTGCATCGGCTCTATTGTGCCACCTCAAATGAAACCATTTGTATACCATGATCTCCATATAATATATACTGTATGACAGGGTGTACATATATTTTTAGTTTTTTATAATTTATTTTTATTTTTTCACAGGATAAATCATTTTCATACTCCCTCACCGAGCCCGGTCGTTGTAACAAATATGTCTTCATCCTCTCATAACAGATTTCCATGGAGAATGACTACTTGGGTCCAAGGCGGATTGAAGCTCTAAAAAAGGAGGACTTTGATTGGCAGAAGAAAGCTAAGGAGGCGGTCCTCAACATCCAGGAGTTTACTATCAAATACTTTGAGATCACTGCCAGAGCTCAGAAAGGTACAGTATGCCATCACTGTCACTGCCAATGTCAAGTCAATAAAGCAGCAGAGGAATGACTTTGAATAATCACACATACATACACACACACACACACACACACAGCAGTGGCATTGACCTGCTATTGACCTGTGTGTGGTTGTGAACGCCAGGGCTAATGTGATTTGGTATTAATGAGGCAGTGCAGACAGCAATGGTTTGACAGGGACAGGAGGAAACAAGGACAACCTATTGATCAAACCGCTCTGCCAGCAGATTGTCTCTGTGCAGGGTTACTCCACAACGTGATCCTGCTTATCCCAGTTTTTCTCCGCTACTGACTGGTCCATTTATGATCCGACACTTATTAGATCAAAAATCAGATAAGTGAGTGGCTTCAAGTGAAAGAAGCTGTAATGTACAAATGTGGCCAATAGATGTCTCCCTCTACATTACTGTAATAAAGCTTTACTCCTGTGAGACATTAGTCATCATATTAAGAAAAGAAAGTGTGGGTGAAATGCCCACTCACGTTATCTGAGGAGAACTTGATCGTGTTGGTGACTCACTTTCACGTGAGAACACGTCACCATTAACTGTGTGGAGGTGTCACTCAGCCGCCTGTGCGTTGCTCTTTGTTTGTCTGTGTAGGGGTGTATGAGCGTATGAAGGTGGACCAGCGTAAGTTTGGTAAATCTTCATGGACGGCAGCAGTGGAGCGCATGGAGACACTCCGCTACTCTGTCGCCAAGGAAACTCTGCAGCTCCAGAGAGCCAGGGAGATCTGTCTGGAGCAGAGGAAACACACACTTCGAGAAGAGGTGTGGTAATAACACTCAGCACCATAAAAAAAAACACATATGCACAGACATAAACAAACAACCACAGTTTTGTTGTGTGAATTTCGTCTCGTCCCCTCAGATGCAGAGTCTGTGTAGCACTGAGGACGCCATGGCCCTCTTAGACCACATGGAGACACAGTACTATGAGCGCCAGCTCCAACTGTACGACATCCAGGCTGACATACTACAGTGTGAGGAGCTGCTCCTCACCGCTCAACTAGACAGCATTCGCAGACAGATTTCAGGTATTTGGGCTGAATTTACTGGCTACTTTTGGATACATTTGGCTTACAGAATAAGCCCAATGAGATGCATTATCTCATTTTTAAAGACAAGACACAAACTGTTCTGGACTGTTAGCTGTGATTGAACCTGCTACAAGTACATTACTGGTGTGTAGTGTCTGTCATACACATGAAAGACCTGTACCTGTGTCCACACAAGTCTATATATTTACAGTATGTACATGTTTTTCAGAGCTTCAGGATGAGGTGGTATATTATGACACCTTTGAAAGTGCAGATGATATAAAAGAGAATGACACTGCAGACCGGGAAGAGCTGCGCAGACTTCAGGTCAGCGCTCGACAGTTGGAGGCAAGAAGGGGGCGCATTACTGCCAAGCGCTCCTATCTGAGGAACAAAAAGGTGTGTACACCTTACTCAAATTCACACTTATTTTCATTCCAGAAGTGTATCCTGGATTCTACATACTGTTAGTGCATACTATTCAATATGCAGAATGGAGTGTGTTTAGCATTTTGTTTGATTGGGCTTCATATCCGAGCGGAAATGACCCTGTTTTTCTCTTCTGCTTATACCAGAAACAGCTTAAAATATGCACTGGAATTGGATTTGGCACGTATGTATGAGGCTGTTTGGATCAGTGTGTTGATGTTTTTTTTTTCCTCCCGCCTTTTCTGCAGGAGATCTGTGTAACCAACCACACTCAGAAACAGCAAAAACGTCAAACCATCCACAAGGACTCTATATCCCACCAGGTCTTACAGGTAGATGCTTTTTATATAATGAAGTAACTTTGTACCTGCAAAGCATCGTCAGTAGCTCTCTCCTCCTCTAAATCTCCATATTTTTCAGCTGAACAATGAAGAAGAGGAAGACGAGGAGAAGAAGAACAGCAGAGTTAGTCAGGAGAGGCAGAGAACTCTGGACAGACTACGCACTTTCAAGCAAGTATGTGCCCTCCTATTAATATAAATATCTCAACTTTTTTCATTTTTTTCTTACTGATCGACACCATCTATGTTTTTCTGTAGCGGTACCCAGGTCAGGTGATTCTGAAGTCCATTCGACTGCGCGTGGCCCACACCAGGAGAAGAGAGCGTGGAAGGAGTGAGAGGGATGAGCGTGTGGACTCTGTCCAGGTGCAGGGCCACCCGCTGTGTCTCAGTACCAGTGTGCAGACGGACCCCAGCTCCACGCTCACCACTCAGCCCGTCACGGTGCTCACAGCATCCCTTCCTCCTCTGCCTGTGCCCAGTCCCGCAGATTCCTCCTGCTCTCCCTGCTCCCTGTCCTCACTACTGGCATCTCCCATGTCCCCTCCTCCTCCACCTCCCCCTCCACCTCCCCTGCCAATAAAAGAGGAGCTGTCGCCTTCTGAGAGCCCAGGTCGACATGGGCAGGAGGTTGTGGGGAAGAATGCAGCAGAAGAGCTCTCCCGCTCCCCGCTCGGTCCATTTGTCCCTCGCTTCTTTGACAGCAGCCAACTGTTGAGCGCCCGCAAAAAGCTGAGGAAGACTCCCGAGTTTGTCTCCCACAGCACAAGAGGTACTGGAACCATTTAGTACCATAGTAGGCTCTATTAGATTAGCAAGTCGCAGTAGCCAATCACAGTTTGTTTGCCTCTTCTCTTCCTGTATGCAGTGAGCTCGCCCATGGATGAGGTGCTGGCCTCCCTGAAGAGAGGCACCTTCCACCTGAGGAAGGTCGACAAGCGGTCCCTGCCTCCTTCCACGGATGATGAAGACCCCAACAACATCCTGTGTCAGATTCGCAAGGGGGTCAAACTGAGGCGCGTTCCCAGGAAAGAGAGAAAGGACCAGGGAGAGCTCCCGGCCTCCACCGACCCCCTGACCAGGAGCATCCATGAGGCGCTGCGCCGCATAAAGGAGGCCTCACCAGACTCTGACTCGGATGACGACGGGCTGAGCAGCCATGATTGGGAAAGCTAGGGTTTGACGCTCAGACACAAAGAATAACACACACACAGATGCCTGCACCCTCTGGCACTGCACGCACTGTACTGTACTGCACTTTTAAGTGCTGCGTTGTACTGTACACACACACGCACAAATACATACACACAGTTACTCATTCACTCACATTCAAGCACACAGCCAAGTCACACATGTACCTAGTGACTATACCAAGGCCTGAGTCTTACTGAATATCACCCAACTCACCAAACGCTCCAAAGGTCTATGGTCAACCTGTTCATTTGTTTTTCACATTACATTCACCATCATGAAGGACATCATTTGTGTTTTTATTTCTACTGTATTCCTGTAATCAGATTGTAATGTTGAAATGCTCTGCACTGGCCTCTTGTGGCTACATTAACATTCAGAAACAGCACATTTTACACCAACACACTGCACTGACAGTTATTTGTGAAACTAAAAACCTCATAAGGAAAGCTATTAGTGCTGTGAGGTAAGTGATTTTATCCACTAACCCCAAAGCATTAGAAATGAGAGACTGTACCTGTAACCCAGATAGGTAATGTGTAAGGTCGATAATTTGGGGTCATGTGGGAGATTGAAAAACAAAAAGAAGTTCCCACTGAGATTTGAACTGGATTTACTGTCCAGATTGTAAACCTTGACACCATCTCTTCTGCTGACGCTCTCTTCTATTTTTACTCAACCAGTGTACTATGACACACTACTGTATGCTGCACAGCTGGTTTTGTCCTGTCACACGTGGGTGTGTTAGTGTCCGACAGGACCACTGCTTGTCTAGTCGGACACTGCACAAAGACTGTAAATCCGTTAGTCTGTCGCACCAGATTCGCGCCCCTCCCCCACTCTCGTCCTCTTCCGACCTTCACCACCCCCCAACTCTCACCATCTCTCTGGGTGAGGGAATATGTATCGACCCATCTGTTCGACCGCAGCATATGGCCAGCCTGGTGGGAGATATGGAGAGTCACAGTAGGTTTATCATTTGGTGCCGAAACAACATCTCTGAGCAGAAGCCTGCCAACTAGAGTGGGAGAGGATTAGATGAAGGGTCACCTGCAGAGCGACAGAGTTTCTTTAGCGGGGTGGAGGTCATGGTTAGTGTCAGTCATCTTATGTAAAGCGTGGGCATATGTGGTTGGTGATTCCCAATCTTCATACGTGGGATAGTCGCAGAGCTGTGAAACCGGTCGTGCTCGTTTTAATGATGGATGGTTAGTGGGAGGCTGGATTCTCTCAGCGCTGTAGGGAGTAAGGGAGTCGTGATGGATGTGGTTTCTCCTGCTATCTTATTCACGTTCTCTCCTTCCCTCTATTGCATCTTTTCTAATTTCTTTCGCTGCACTCAGTGGGCAGAAGCACACAGTAGGAGGCCTGTTACTCACAGTGCTGGAAGTGAAAACATGCTCATGGACTCACACACTAAACTCACAGCCAACATGTGCAGAAACATTTTAGTGGCAAAGTGAGTCCACAGCCTCTACTCATAATTTTTTTTTATGGTTTCAGCACTTTCATGATACATAGTACAAACTCTGAATCACTTTATCTGTACAGTAAAAACTTTTTTTGAATCAGTGGTGAAACATTATATCTGTAGTAAGTTTAAAAGCACTGAACATGTGGAACTGGACCCACAGAGGTGTGATGGAAGGACGGACCAGTGGGACGCTTAGCAGCAGAGGAATTCACGCTAACATACATGTTAACATGAAGCAAAAAGATAAGCTCTGAAACTGAAACAGCCTCAGCGTGCACCATCTGAAACATTTGTGCTTTTTCTCTTGTTCTTGTTTTGAGAGCCATTCACGGATTTATCACGGAGCAGGCACTGATGTAGATTGAACAGGCATGGATGTATTATGTAACATTATACAGCTTGAAAATAACTCAGTGCTAAAGAGAGTTCATTATTTACCTGAGGCACTTTTACAGGTCTTCTGTCACTGTCAGCACAATGTCCGTCCATGGTACCCTCATCATGTAACATGAGACAGATATCTAACCCTGACCTGACTCTTAACTTCAACCTAATCCAGACCTTACCTGACTTGATGTCACTGAAACTGATCAGGGCTTCCCAAACATGTTAATGCTAAGGTTTATGTTGCGCCACTAAACAATGACCAGCAATGTGCTCAAAACTTTTGGGAAACTGGGCTTAGAATGTGACACCTTTGCCATGAATCGACTATCTATCACCTGACCGACCTTACAAACACACGCTCATGTGTTTTACACTGATCTTTATCTATAAATAACCTTAACACAGCTTGTTTGTCAGCTAATTGTCATTTTACATTTCATTCCACTGCTTCGTTTGTATCCTGTTTTTTTTCTCCAAAGCATTTCCAGCCAAACCTTGTTGCGATGTGTTTGCTTCTGAACATTTCCTATGTAGACCTGTAATTCACACAGGCTAATTAAGCCAGACACATGAGAAGTGCAATATCAATATAGAGAAATACAAGAAAAGGGATGAAACAAGTTCAGATTGATTGCCTAAAACAATGAACTTATTAAATGTTGCAGTTGTTTTTACACAGTAGTGTATAAACACACTGTTCCAAGAATACCTTTTTGCCTTTAGTCCTGTCATTTTCATTTATTCAAACCTTTTTCTTTATATACAACCTTGCCCCTGCATTTGAATAAAACCTTGTGAAGCAAATTCTGAGATTGTCTGTTTCACTGTTGAATAATTTTGTTAATAATGTGTTTCTTAAGAACAGAACAAAAGCGATTTGCACACACTGAATTCTGTCGTCACTGTATTTGAATATAAAACATAGCATTTTTCTCAGTTCACAGAGGTGTGTTCTCAGCCTGGTGAGGCCGTCTTTGTTTGAATTCAACAAAGGATTTAGTTTGGCTGAAGCACCAACAGGTGTGTCTCCTGATCGTTTTTCACCAGCATTTGTATATCCTTTCACCTGTAAACACACACAAGTCTCACCAATCTACGAACATCATTAGCCTGAGGTACCTCTTTAATATCATGAGTTCAAAATTACTTTAAATAGTCAAAAATATTGCCAGTCTTCTCATACCTCTAAATACAATAATAATACCTACATTTAAATACCATAAGTTACAAAACAGGAGAATGAAAAGCTTCTTATCCACTACTGTACAAAGGCATTCATTAACAATAGCATTAATATCAAGGTATTCCATCTCTGTCATTCGACTGTCAAAGTTAAACCAGAAAGAAATAAAATTGGGTAACTTCCTTTACATGGGTCTTATTCCAGTGTATTAACCTGTGTGACTAACTACAATATTTTAAGTACAGAATTATGCTGTGCTATTTAATGCAAATCTCTTGATATATAATGTAGTTACAACAGTGTAATAACATAGTGCAAACAGGGTGCTCAATCGAAAGGTAACACAAGCAGCATTTCATGTGAGAATATAGCTTTTTAGAAATGTTATGATTTTAAAGAAAGAGATTTTTGGGATTTTACCGGTACAGGAGCTGCTTCAGAAGTGTATGTTTTGGTACAGGACGTTTAACACTATGTGTTTACATTGTGTTGTTACGCATTTTTAATATATATTGAAGAGGTTTTCATTGTTTACCTACAGACTAGATGCTCTATAGTAACTATGCGATACTATTCCGTGGGTTAATACACAACAATAAGCCACTGCAGGGCGTTACTGCATTTGAGCTATCCATCCATTCATTTACAATGCCATGAGTAGAAAGTTGTCTTATACAGTTCTATAATTATATCATCAGTGTTATATCCTGTGTAAAAAAGAATAGAAACTGAGTACAGTTCTGTATTCACCCGTGAGGAGTGAAAATCTGTGGCCAGCTTCACTGAGGGTGGAGATTTACGAACACGTAGATGACACTCTGTAAGCCCTTCGCGATGCACTACTTCGACCAGACAGGGCTGCCACACAGGTTCGCGGTCAACAGTAGTTCACTTTCTGTCGGACAGGGGGGGGATCAGCTGAGTTGCATTTGACCTATCTGCATGAGTCCACTGAGTAGAGTACCTGATAGAGTTAGATAGAGGTGTCGTATAGAGCCTGTCTGGTATTGCTCAGTGTGTGTGTGTGTGTATGCGTGTGTGTGTGTGTGTGTGGGCCTTGATGTCCAAAAACAGGGTCTTTCTCTCACAGCACAAATCACTCACACACACACACACACACACACATTATATACAAACATGTGTCCACGCATATGTGCTTTGAAGGCACACGTTATATGTCGAAGGTCAGGCCTTGTTCGGGAACACACACCACACTGAGTTTGGCAGGAAGACAGGTCAGGTGTCTGTGGCGGTGGAAGCAGTCTGGATACACGGATTCTCATGTCGAATCTAACACGGGCACACGCCCTCTAAAATTTCTGTGTGGCAAGAACAATGCCTCTGGAAGATTCGATACTCATCTATCATGTGGGGTTTCAAATAGGGTGTGGATATATAGCAGTCACTCTGGGTAAGTAAACCCGAACTTCATTTCCCAGCAGCCCTGTGTGTCCTGGCCAATAGGTAAGACTGACTGGATTTGTTGAGAGCCGTCCTTTAATTCTCTGTTTCCAGTGACACTCCGCTGGCAGCCCGAGCTCAAACATGGGATTCTGTTTCTCTGTACAGTAAGTCACTTTGGATCAAAGCATCTGCTAGTTAGAGGACAATATTTTGGGGGGATTTGGCAGCTTTGGCGCAGTTCTCTGAGTCTTAACAGCAATTATTTCCACATGACTTTCAACATTCCCCTTCGGGGGGCAGTTTAGAGAGGAAGAAAAGGGGTGTGTGTGTGTGTGTGATGCTGCAAGCTGTGGTGCAGCTCTCCCGGTCAAACAGCAGATGGCACTGAGGCACAGATCTCAAGTTAACTCTTTGAGAGTGTGTGGGTGGGTTGGTGGGTTTTGGGGGGGCAGTTGCAGTGTGCCACAACAGGCATCTCTACGTCTGGAGAGATCAATCCAACCGAGGTTACGCCTACACCAGCCGATCAGAAGGCAAGATGAGGTAGTCACTGCGTTGTCTTGAACTACAGGAGTGCCTGCGGTTGGTTGGATCTTGATGCCTGCAGGGTAAATGTGGGGTGTTAGCTGCCCTTTTTGAGCAAAATCAGAATTGGGGCAGTGTAGTGTCTCAGTTTTAATGTGTGGGTGGAGTAGGAGGAAGGTGGGGCATGTTGGGTAGAATCGGTGTGGCTGTCAGGGTGTAAATTATCATATGGCTCTGTCTGTGAAGATTAGGCAGCTCCGTCTCTAGCTGGCCTCCTCTATGAGCCGAGCCAAGGTGTCTCTGAGCTCCGTCAGCTCAAAGATCTTGCCGTCCAGCAGCTCCAGCAGCGTCCGCAGGCTTTTCCTGAAATTCTCCTGCTCCTCCTGGTTCTCCTCCAGCCGCTGCTCGGCCCCTTGCAGCTGCTCCTCCAGCACCCGACCGCGCAGCTCCGT
The DNA here is from genome assembly GCF_015220745.1 of Sebastes umbrosus. Lineage (NCBI taxonomy): Eukaryota > Metazoa > Chordata > Actinopteri > Perciformes > Sebastidae > Sebastes > Sebastes umbrosus. The sequence continues at coordinate 17,179,776 of NC_051276.1, read as the reverse complement.
CTCCTTGAAAAGGAGACACGGCGTTGTTGGCAGGTTTGTGTCATTAGGAGGTAAATAATGACAGAGGACATGCTGATACTTTGGGAAGCAGCTATATATGTAATGCCTCTTTGTATCACTCACCTCGAGTTTCTGGGTAAGGGTGTCTTTCTGCTCCATCAGGTCATTCATGTTTTCCAATTCCTCTTTCAACTTTTCCATTTCCTGGAGGTCATAAAAACAGATTAAAAGGCTGTGTAGCATGAATGTAGGGTGTTGTTGCATGGGCCTTTCACACACACATGCACACCCACCTCTTCTTTATCCCTTAGTGTGTTCTCCAGTTCCTCTATGGTTTGGTTGAGTTCAGTCTTCTGGGATTTGATCACTGGGGTTTGGTTGCTCTGGCACTCAAGCTCCGTCACCTAAAAGGACCAGATGGAGATCACAATTTAGATTCACGGAGAGAGATGGACACAACAGAATCATGACCTATCTTTTATTTCCAGACTACCTCTTCTTTACTCTCCCTCACGCCAACAATCATCTCCCCTCTCTGTTTTTTCTCCCATCCTCTCATCTCGACTTCACACCATTCCTTCCGAATGATCCCCCCTATTTGATTTGATTCAATTAATCACACATGAAAACAAGCAAGCATTTCTGTGCCCCATCCCTCACCCGTTTGTGTAGTCTCTCGGCCTCCTCCTGGTAGGCAGCCAGTTGCTGTTTCCACTGTTTGACGTTGGCTGTGGACTCCAGCAGAGCTGCCGTTAGCTTGGCATTGTTCCCCTTTAGTGCCTCCAGCTCAGCCTCCCAGTGTTTTGTCATGGCGGGGCTGCAGAAAATAGGGATGTTCATACTGTCAGTTTACCAAAACAGCAGTGACATAAAATGATACCTGCTCATGTTTTCATGCTATGGATATAAGATGAGTATATCTGAAAATGCATGATGTCTGGCTCTGGAAAATCAAGTTGTGAATGTTATTTTTTTTTCACATCATAACAGAACCGTTATTGTTTGTAAGCATCCATCCATCCATCCATCCATGATTATGAGACAACGGGCCCCACCCCTCCGTCATAGGATCAATACATCCAGTCTGAAAGAGTCTCTTCCTAGTGGTTTTACGTCTCTTTGTCGGCATTTTGAGTCTCTTAATGGATGTTTTCAGTCTCTTTGTGGTCATTTTGCGTCTATTTGTGGTTGTTTTGAGTCTCTTAGTGGATCTTTTGAGTTACTTGGTGGTCATTTTGTGTCTCTTAGTGGATGTTTTCAGTCTCTTTGTGGTCATTTTGTGTCTCTTAGTGGATGTTTTCAGTCTCGGTGGTCCTTTGAGTTACTTTGTAGTCATTTTGAGTTTCTTAGTGGTCATTTTGAGTCAGGTGAGGCCCAGGGCTTCACAACCCTTTGGGCCCCTGGGTTTGTGCTTGTGAAGTCCATTCAAAAATTCATGCTTGCTTCCATCCATCCAGCCAGCCAGCCAGCCATCCATCCATCCATCCATCCATCCATCCATCCATCCATCCATCTTTGCTTTGCACCAGCGCAGAAAGCTGACAAAGGCTGCAGTGGGCACTCAAGTTGGAGGTCGGCATTTCCTGACCTGTAGCTGTGAAAGCAGCTGTCTGCCACATGAGTTGTAATCTGAGATTATATCCTCAGACTGGCTGGAGCCTAATCTGGTCCAGCTACTCACAGATGAGAAGATGAAATGAGAGATAAGGGGAAAAGTGATTGAATGTGATTGAACTGCATGATGGAGAGGCATAGCTGGTGGGGAAAATACTTGCATATGGTCTGGGTACTCGATAGTTGAGAGTTGAAGTGTAATATTAGATACATGTATAAACTCAACTTTCTGGAGGGAAAATGCTTCCGCTGTGCATCATCCCCCCTGTTAGATGTGAGCACTGCAGGCATTCATTTAAGCTTTACATAATGCTCACTCCCTGTCTCTCACACTGAGTTGGGCGGGAGAATGTGTGAGACCTAAACGTTGTCGAGTACCAACATCGAGTCAGGTACCTTTGAAAAGGAGCTCCTACTCCCACGTACTTCACAGTGATTCCTCACAGCGGTGGAAACAGATAGAAAGACACAAAAGGAAGCTTAGCTTGCTCAAGGAGTGATAAGGGTCTGTGTATGACCCATAACAACGTTGTTTCCTGTATTGTTCCACCCCCTCACTGACACACACACACAGATAAATGCTCACACTGCAGCAGTACTCCACTATGCCATAACACCCACTCGGTAAAGTGTAAAAGAGAGAAAACCCAGATCTAATTCACGCAGGACTCCCACGGCGCCTTCTCTTCTTACACAACAGCCACCCCCTCTGTGAGTGCAAGTGTGTCTGCGTGTGTGACGCATAGGAGGGAGACGACACTTCAACCTACACATACACATATTAACTGACACACAACCACTCACACACACATGGAGCGATGCTGTCACCAAGGCACACACAGCCCTGCCAATGTATAAACCCCACACACCAGCTCGCAGAGCAGGAGAGCAGGCGAGACGTCAAGATGTGAAGATGGAGACAGACGGAGAGAGCAAGGGAGAGCGATGGAGGGAGAATTAGAGGAGAGAAAAGAGTGCAAGATGTTTTGACACTGGTGTTCGTCTTCATTAAACGAGTCTGGCTGAAAGGTCTCGGGGGGGCACCTGAGCACAATTCTGGCTGAGGACAGCAGAGCAGAGCTGAAGGTGTGCGAAACACACGGACGGTAAGTTAGCTGTTGTATCAATGAACTGCTGATTGTAAAGATGTTGTGATTATTTATACAATGTGAATGCCTTATCATGAGGATTTTATTAGCTAATTATATTTTCCAGTTGCAGATCATTATGTAATTTTGTTATAATTCCACTTATAGTCACGCAAGAACTAATTGTGATGTTAAACTGAAGAGGCAATTATGTCTTGTTTGTATCAGTTTGAAAATTTTGCACTGTTTTTTAATACATTTAATTAAAACAAAATGAAAGATCACATACTCTAAACTTCTTTATCTGGTAGAGAAGATTGCATCAATGTTGCTGTTTTTTTTATCTGTTTTTATCTGTTTCATGTGAACAATATTTTGCCAATTACAACAGATTGTGGGATGTGAGGTTATTTTTTTTTTTTTTTTTAAATTGGTTTTAGATATAGTTTTTTGTTTTTTTAAATTTAATTCTGAATGTTTTCTGAGGTTTGAACATGACCTGTACACACTGCCAAAACACCATGACTCTTGAATAAAACATCAACCCTCTGTTTTGTGTTTTACTACTTCACATTGTTAAGTATAATTCTCCTCCCAGGCTCAATAAAGCTATCAAACACAAAACATAAACTTGAAGGTGTCTCTACAGCCCTCTCGTGTCCTGACCGCTGTGCGTTGTCAGGTAGGTTCTTCCTCCTCACAGAGCACTTCAAGAAGCAGGGAGCCAGAGCGGTTGCCATGGCAGCACTAAAGGAACGGAGGCGCTCGTGGCACCCTGACGTATGCCATCGGCACCGTTCACACAAGCCTACCACAAAAACCCACCGACAGACGCCTACATCCTCCGACACCAGAAGACCATTCACATACAGCCAAGGCATGTCCAACTAAAGGTCTTCCAATATTCAGAAAACCATTCAAAACCCTCCACTGCAGACCTGCCAAACACGCCTACATCCTGCGATATAAAAAAACCTTTCACAGCCCTGCATACAGCTGTATCTCATCCTCCTCCCTCTTCCTCTGCCCTATGCACCCACACAAACCTGCCTACGCAGCCCCGCTAAGCAACAGCGTGGGGCATATGTTATGGAGATAAGTCATCATCTCATTCCAGACACATGGCAGAGAGACAAACCAAGACCATCATAGAGGTCCGGTGCAAAAAGACAGCAAACACCTGTGTGTTTCTATACGTGGGTCTGAACCCTCATGAAGTAATACAAACATAAACACTACAAAAATGTTTATTCTTTTCTTTTGGCTATTAAATCAACTATAAGCTTATACACCATTACACAAATTAACAGAAAATACATTTTAACTGCAGCTTGAGGCACGTGAGAGGCTGATGGAGCTACTGTAAACGATGATAGACATGTGAGATGATGCACATGTACGGATATTAAATTGAAGGACTATGAATCATAGAGAGAACAGAAATAGAGAGGGTTACGTGGTAAAATATTTGGACGGTCTTAGCGTCAACCCTCTCTGCATATGCCTCTGCGAAAATGTGAGACTGAGGTTTGCTTGTTACGTCCACGCTTGCCATCGTGAATGCCGAGAGTCGACCCGGTCTCCCACGCATGCAGCATTAATAGACACATCAGCAGCAAGGCTGCAGCAGGCAGTGGGTGTCCTCTCTACATTCTGCTCTCACTGCACACTCAGATCTGTGTAGCCTCACAGAGTTGATGATGTAGCGGTAGGGATTTCTAAGCATTTGCACTTGAGCTTGTCACAGCTTTACAGAGTTTAACACGCTAATTAAAATCTCTAAAGATCTCTACAATGATATTTTAATATTTTTAAATGTTTTACGCCTCCTCTCAGAAACCCACATTTAAGCAAAAAAGAATGATAATACATTAAGCGATTGATTGATATCTTTAATTAATAAGAAACGCAGCCAGAGAAATATAATGAAATGAGTGGCACAAGATTACAGAGATTTTACAAATGAAAATACCCGTGTGTACAGTTGACTACAGGTGACAGAAGTTAATAGGGACATTTCCTCTCCTGAGAAAAAACACACTTCACTCACTGAAAGGATTCATCGCCCATGCCCTCCTGTTCAGTTTATTTGTTGTAGTGA
>NC_051276.1:16812473-16869973 GCF_015220745.1 Sebastes umbrosus | reverse complement strand
TCCCTCCTGCCACCTAAAAGAGGCAGACATTATCTGATGTTACTACCTTTAAGTTACATAACATAGTTATGGTACTATTGAAACCTATTATTTTTTATTTTATTTTTGTATGTATTAGTTTATTTGACAGGGACAATACATAGGCGTTGTTACACTTAATTAAAGTGCAACTGATGCAGGGTATATAGGACTTCTAGCCAGAGCTAATTTGCAGACATTGTCCCTGGTTAGGCTTTTATGAAAAAGAAAATAAATAAAAAAATACAGAATAGCACATCTTACATTAAATCACATAATACAACATCGTACATTACAATCAATTTACATATGTAATGTATGTTCCCAATCAATAATCAGTGATCACAGGTTTGGTTTAGTTTCAGCCAGTGTTTCACCTTTTCATTAAACGTTTTCAGGTCAGGTTGTATTTTTATTTCCGTTGGTAGGGCGTTCCAGAAATGTGTTCCTTTTACTGAAAAAGATGACTGACCGAAGGTAATCTTGCGCTGTGCCACTCTGCAATTGTTGTCTATTTTCCCAGCAGTAGAAATTATGCTCCATTCATTTGCTGGTCCAGTCAGAGACAGGGAATGACACTAAGTTGAAGGTAAACTGGAGCCCCATAGCCCCCATCAGATCATCAGTAGGATCAGCCAAGTCAATTGTATTTATTGCTCAAAATCACAATATAAGTGCATTTGAAAACAATTATCCCAAGTATTGTCTATAGGCTACCTGCCGGGCTGAGCTGGTAGGGAGAAGCCCGTTAATAGAGCAGATGAAGGGGATCCCTCTACACTTCTACATCAGCACCAGCAACCACATCCCCATGGCAACAGTTTTTAAAAACCAGCACTCTGTGTTCCCGTTTCCAACTATCACCAAATAGGTGTCACAGTTAAGCCCTGAAGGAGAGCTTTTGAGTGCACTCTGCACCTCAGCCAGGACATATATATACATATATATATAGTCTGCTGGATGGTCATAAGAGTCTAACAGTAACCCTGTTTCTCCCCAGTGACTGAACACGGCCTGAGCTGAAGAAGGGGGGTCCCAATCCCAAAGAGTGTATATGCGTGTGTGCAGCTATGGGGAAGGACTACTACAAGACCCTGGGCATCCCCAAGGGCTCCAACGAGGAGGAGATCAAGAAGGCCTACCGGCGCATGGCGCTGCGCTTCCATCCTGACAAGAACAAGGATGCCAATGCCGAGGAGAAGTTCAAGGAGATCGCTGAGGCCTATGAGGTCCTCAGCGACCCCAAGAAGAGGGTCGTCTACGATCAGCTAGGAGAGGAAGGTGGGTTTGATCCTGTCTGTGTCTGTGTCTGTGTAAGAGGTCAGAGAGTGCAGGCCTTGTTAAACAGGCGTTATGATGTATTACGTTGTTATTAAAATAGCTCAGGAACAGAATCTAATATCACAGTGGAGGGCTTTCAGTCACTGAAGTAATAACACTGTCTTCCATGTTTTCTTGTTTGTGTGTATGTGCAGAATCGTGTGTGTGTCCATTGTTATCTTTTGTGTCAACTATACTTACAAGCTCTAATACCTTCTAGTCTACCTCAGCTGCTAGTGTAGTGTGTGTGTGTGTGTGTGTGTGTGTGTTAGCTGACAGACAGATGGCTTAAGATCATTACGTGGTTGAGATATGAATAGCTGCGGCTGCTGTAGTTTGCAATTGTGGGCGTTTTGTGCATGCGTCTGTGTTGAAAAGGTGTGTGTGTATTTGCGTGAGTGTGTTGGACGGAGTGACCTGGTATTTTATGAGTTCCTCCACCAGCGCTGTTGGAAGATCAGTGATGCTGTGGGATTTTTCCCGCCCACGTGGGCTGCACTCTTCTCTGTGCTGTTACCCACACATAGTCTTTTCTGAACGTTGTCCTGTGTCTGGTATCTGACTTCATATTGATGTGTGTTTTGCAAGCACGGTGGGTGTTTGAGTGTGCCTGTCTCACGTTCCTCTCTCTTTCTTCTATCTCAGGGTTGAGGGCGGGAGGCAACAGCTCTTCAGGTGCTCCTGGCAGCTCAACGTACCACTACACCTTCCACGGAGACCCCCACGCCACTTTCGCCTCCTTCTTTGGCGGCTCCAACCCCTTCGACATGTTCTTTGGCTCCAACCGCGGCCACAGCCGCTCCAACGGTTTCTCCTTCCACAACGACCATGACGGGGAGCAGGACATGGACGTGGACGAGGATGACCCCTTCGCTCATATCGGGAGACAGTTTGGCTTTCCTGGGGGGATGAACAACGGCTTCCCAGGGGAGGGCCGCAGGAGGAGGGGGGCGCCGTCGGAGCGCCTGGGGACCGGGCGGAAGCACCAGGACCCTCCGGTGGTCCACGAGCTGAAGGTCTCGCTGGAAGAGATCTTCCACGGCTGCACCAAGCGCATGAAGATCACCCGCCGCAGGCTGAACCCGGATGGGCGCAGCATGAGGACAGAGGACAAGATCCTCAACATTATCATCAAAAAGGGATGGAAGGAGGGGACCAAAATCACCTTCCCAAAGGAGGGGGACGAGACCCCCGAGAACATTCCTGCCGACATAGCCTTTGTGCTCAAAGACAAAGGGCACATCCACTTCAAGAGAGACGGTTCCAATATCATTTTTAACAGCAAGATCAGTCTAAAAGAGGTGCGTCTGTCCCTTAACCTCAAATAACCTCTCTCTTCTGTCTTGCTATCTGCTCTTCTGCCTACCTTCAGACCTCCCTCTTTGTCACAGTGCACGTAGATGAGTAGATAATGCTGCTGAGGTTGAGAGTTTGATTCCCAGTGGAGCAAACCAGGCAGAAATTGAATGCATTCATGGAGCTGCAAAGGATTGGATGAATAAGGTGTATATCCAAAAATACACTTTTTTCACTCAATTTCTTCATATCATTCTCACTCAACCTGGGCAAACGGTGGATGAGGTGTGACTGCAATTTAATGGTAGGATTATGTCCTGGTTGGGTGGTCATAACTTATATAAAACATATTGAGGAGTGAGTGTGTATAAAGTTGCTGGAGTGCAGGGTCAGTGAGCAGCAGAGTCTCCGTCATTGCAGTGTGAGAGAGGCAGCGGGAATGTGGTGTCCTCGTGTGACCCGGCACAGAGCCGTCGTCCTCACTTGTTCTGCACTGCTGTATGAATATCTATATCCATAAACACACAAGCAAGAAGGCCCCCATAAAGCTACACACAGGAATAAACATGCACACAAGTGCACACACTCTTGCATCTTCAAGCTTATTTGCAAAACACACTCAGTTAAAGATTGATTTCAGTGTGACACTGGTGACAATCCAGGCTGCTATTACAGTGACTGGCAGGACATTTAATTAGCCGCTCCTTCGAGGGCATCGGGTCCAGCACAGCTCTGCTCTGCCTGTGAGAGTCACACAAGCTTTAATGTTTCTAATAGCTCTGCCACTCACTGGCCTGCCCTGCGCTCCACACGGTTGGCTTAATGGCAGGTGTTCTCAAAGAGCTGGAGACGTCAGGGGAGTTGTTTGTGCTCCACTCAAGCCAATTTTAACAATTTTCCACTAAAAGCAGCACCGACTCTCTTCAGAAGTAATTCACCGGTAAACAAGGGTGCCAGCAACACAGCTAGTTAATGAGAGCACATTGGAGTTTATTAAGTGGCATTAAGCAGGAGATGTTACTTGATCAAAACCTGCACGATGATTAAGTTTGCACTGCAGAACTCCCACAGCTAAGTCCTCTGCTCTTACGGCAGCCAGATAAGAGACTTAAGTCTGGTGCAGCTGAAGATGGGATGGGGGAGAGAAGGGGAGATGTGGATGTGATGGGGTGGTGGTGGTGGTGGGGGTGGGGGTGGGGGGTATCTGGGGAATATTAGGGAAGTGGGTCAGATGATTCAGTATCCAAAGCAAACAGAGCTCATATTCCACTGCTCCACTCTGCTCTCTCCCTGAAGATGTGATGCTGAATGCTGCAGTGAAAACACAGCACCAGCTACATGCTGCACAACCTGCCACATATAATGTTGCAAATGTTATGCAATGCACCAGTAGATGTTTTACCTAGCCGGAAAGATGATTGTTTCCAATCAGTGCTCTTTCTAAGGGAGAAAAACAGAAGAGAAAGCAGGTTTAGTCATTTCAATCAGGAGAGACTCGTATGAATTGAATGGTGATTTATTACAAAGTGCACAAATTTATGAATAGTAACAGTTTTTTGGCGATTTAGACCCAATGTGACATAGTAAGGGGGAAGTGATGCCGTAGTTGGATTAGGATTATTCCCCCCGGGTCTAGACACTGGTGATGGTGGTAGTGAAAAGATTGATGCAGATCCGATGAATGAAGTGGATCAGGATTGCTCTGATGTGATGAATCTGGAGGTGGTGGGGTGGTGGAGGGTCGCATCAGTTTGTGCTGATACTGACACTGAAAACAGCATAAAGGAGAACAGTTTTAAACTTTTGACAGCAACGATGTGATTGGTTTAGGGAGATATGGCAAAATCTGATTGGTCACTGAAAAGACAGACACCCATAATCATCTGACATAGTAATAGCCCATGAGAGAGAGACCCAGAATGAATGAGAATGAATGAGATTGCACCCCTAGTCTTCCTGACTGAATTTACGCATAAGCTTAATTTTGTCTTATTTCGACTGCTGTATGATTTCCCTGCTATTTGGTTGCTCAGTCTTGTTTACAGCCTGAAGCGTGCCCCGGTGAGCAGTTTCACTTAGTGCCGCCAAGCTTGTTTGACCAAGCTTTAAACTCCTGGGAGACTCTGCTAGAGGCTACTTCCAGCCCTGCGACGTCTTCACTGTGACAGCAGTCCGAAGCAGTTAGAGAGCTTAGCGGGACTTTGACACATTGATTTCCCTGAAATCGACCTATATCTAGATCTTTAGTCTGCCTCTCTTTCTGGCAGTAATGATGCCTCTGCAGTGTGCTGGTATCGTCTGTGGCGGTGCATTTCTAGCTCCTGTCACTACTGCACTCAGCTCAGCAGCAAAAAGCCCACGTCCAAACACACACGTAAGCGCGAACTGTAGCTGTTGGGCTCTAAAGGCAACATGGACAGCTCTTCACAGCTCCACTTCTGATATCAATTAGAAAGGCAAGTATCCTATTTATCCACAATGGTAGAGGATGTTGAATCAGTGGGAGTGAGGCATGTGTATGTGGTTCACTCCTGTCCAGTTAAATGTACATACAGCAATAGCGACCAGTATTCAGGTGGACTGAATTGACAGCTGACAGCTCTTGTGAAGACACTTTGGATTATGAGGACACTTTTTTTCTGGTCCTTTCAGCTGATCACGACTTTAGTGTTAAGCCTGTAACAGTGATGACATTAGGATACGGCCCTATAGGGAATGAATCTACAGATCGTTCCCACAAATATAGCAGAAATCAAAGTGTGTGTCAGTCTCCAGAGCTATGTTGTCTGAGCTGAGGCTTATGCAATCAGTGGGCCCTCAGATCAGCTGGCAGTGTGTGCCTGCCGAGCGTCATGGCAACCTGTCTCTGTGTGTAAGACTGTGTGTTAGTGAATGGAAGTGTTCATAACGAGAGGATGAGCACTAGTCTCCATCACAGTCACAGGATAAATCAACTCCTCATGTATGTAGCGGTGGTTAAATGAGGCTGATGTCATGGCTGGAAAACTCCGAAGCAGCTGCTCTGCTTGACTCGACGTCAACTGTTCACAGTCTTGATACAACATTGGCCACGTCATTGGACACGGACTGGGTGTGAGAGCACATGCCAATGCAGGCAAAATCACTGTCATCTCATGAGGGACTGGTTGCCTCGAGATGAATGGTGTTAAGAGTCGGTATGTTTTGGAAAAAGCTGAGAAGGAAACTTGAACTACTAACGCTAACCTTTCTAAAAGGTTGACTTGAGTAAAAGAAGAGTATTCAGATTTTAATCAGCCTCTTTTGAAGTTGAGTGATCCCATAACTTTTCCTCTAGTCAAGTCAAATCAATTTTATTTGTATAGCCCAATATCACAAATCACAAATTTTACTGAGGGAGCTTTACAATCTGTACATGATACTCTGACCTTTACAGTATGACCCTCTAATCGGATGAGAGAAATCTCCCCCCAAAAAAAACTTTTAACAGGGAAAAAATGGAAGTGTACAGAGTAACAACATAATGGAAAAACAACATAGACAATCCATATGACAAAATAAAAAAGGATACATATAATGTGAAACATACATGAAGAGATGGATGCAGGAGATGTCAAGCAGCTTCCAGGCGTCGCCAAACAGATAGAGCCTGAGCAACACGACCTCCTCAACACCATGTAACCTAGAGAGAGGACCAGATTTTTGTTTTTAGATCTGTAGCGCCACCACAAGTTTCACATTTGGCAATTTCAGTTCAAATGTCCCAATAACTATTGTATGGATTGCCAAGAAATTTGTTACATTACACACATTCATGTTCCCCTCAGGATGAATTGTAATCATTTTTCTGATCCCCAGAGTTTTCATGTATTTGTTCAATACTTTAGTTTATGACCAAATACCTGTAAAACTAAATACATTTCAATCGGCCTCAGCTGTACCTTTTGTTTCAAATCAAATCAAAAATCAATCACTGCTAATTGACAAATGTTAGCATTTTAACATGCTAAACTCGCTAGACTCCATACTCCAGATCTTTAAAATACCTCATTTAAATTCCTTTCTTCTTTTACCCCTGGGTAATTTTATTCACTGACCTTATTTTGTGTAGTAAATTGTTTTGTAACAGTTGCTCAGAAATACATTATATAAGAAAGTTATTTATTCATCAGGATGTTCATTCACAGAGTTGTGGATTTAAGCAGCTCTTTTTATTCAGCACAAATCTGTCGAGTGGTGCTCACTGGAAAGCCTGCGAAGTTGCGATAACCTCAGGTCTCCGTGTTAAGCTTAGCGCTCTCTACGCTCTGACTGGATATCATCAGGCATTGTGATAAGGAGGTGAGGCTTAGTGTGTGTGTGTGTGTGTGTGTGTGTGTTCTCTCCCCTTGTCCTGCCAGCCGATCTGACAACCCCTCCAACTATTTACGAGCTCAGCCGATTCCTCCCTCCCTCCCTTTATTAGCCCTATGAGACTGTTGCTAAATTTAGTCCCCTGTGCAATGTGTAGCCCCTCCAACACTGACACACTTACACACACACACACACACACACACACACACACACCTCTTCCACCCACACACACACACACATATACAAACACAAAGACCGGAAAACTTTTCCACTGCCAAGTCATGTTTTCCAAATGCTGTTCTGGTGACCCTACAGTGCTGCAGTCGAGACTAAAAGGATTTGTCATTAAGGCCTGCTTTCTCTCTCACACATGATGAACGCACACAGAAAACACGTGGACCCTTGACTTGTTTGGATGACGCACTGAGAGAGCAGATGAACTAAAGTTTTTACTTCATGGAAACATGAAGTCATGGAGATATTCATGGCTTTGGCATTTCATTCCTACCAAAGATATTAACCCTCTCCATCTCCTCTCTTCTCTTCCAGGCATTGTGTGGCTGCACCGTAAGCATTCCCACGCTGGAAAACCGCATCATCTCGCTCCCCTGTCACGACATCATCAAGCCCGGGACGGTGAAGCGACTCAGAGGAGAAGGCCTGCCTTTCCCCAAGAACCCGTCGCAGCGTGGTGACCTCATCGTGGAGTTTTCTGTCCGTTTTCCCGACAGGATTCCCCCTCAGTCCAGAGAGATTATCAGACAACACCTCCCCCAGTCGTAGGAGGACTCACCTTCAACCCCTCCACCGCCACACACTCCAGACTGAATGGCCCAAACCCAGAAAACCAACCCTTGATACTCCAATTCTGACCCTCATTGTCGTTTCCCTCCGCACCTCCAGTCCCCGTGTCCTCCTGAGTCAATGCACGCAGCATTGAACAGACGCTGTTGTTTGTAGGGACTTCACAGTGGGAGGATAAAGGAAGGATGCCTAGACGAATGGCGGTATCAGGATGTAATTATTTGTGTTTGTTTTGTGTTTTGGCCCAAGCACACACACACACACACACACACACACACACAAACACACACACAAACACACAGAGGATGGACTCAGCACAATCGTCTTTTCTTAACTCTGTTTTTTACGGACTCATCAGTGATTTTATATGCTGTCCAACTCTCTGATCCTCGTCTTTTTGTGATAGGATGAAGCGTGAGATATTTTTTAAAAAGACACATTTTTTTTCCAAAGAAAGTTATAAACAGGAGTATTTATTTCTACCTTGAGTGTACCAGCAGCTTCAGCGTGTTCGGTGCAAACTCCCCCCACCTGCCACCTGCTTTCCTCATGTTTTCAGTCTGATAACGCATCGTGCTTGAAGTCTGTAGGCCATTTAGTGAGACCTGTCTCCCCTAAAATCAGTTGGGTGCAACACCACAGCGCACGTTGCCCATGTTGCTCCAAACAATATTAGCGTATCTCAGCTGCATTGGGAAATCTGGGAATGACAATCACGTCCAATAACAGCAGTGTAAGCTCGGATAATCTGCACATGATATGGGTGCTTTCCCTTCTGAACTGAATAGCCTCGCTCGCTATCTGAGGGACATTTAGGTGCCTTAGCCCGGTGTCATACCACATATGTGAACACACACACAGGTCACACTGTAACAAACACAACCAGCCATGTTAAGTGCACAGACGATGCCCTATGCTGTGTTAGACATTGCCATTGGGGGGCTGGTGATCCTGGACAAACAGTAAGTAAAGCAATGTAATGTCAATCACCATATTGTACTGTATGCGAGCAAGGACATTTTGCGGGAAAGATTTGATACAAAACTGCTGAATTTTTGCCAGTGCATCCCTGTAAAGTGCCGTACAAGTACAGGTTGGATTTCCCAGAGGAATGAAAGCATTGAATTAATCTGAAGTTCGTAGTAAATAGTTGAGATTTCTCTGGGAAAGCCAGCTTTGTTGTGTATATTCTGCTTTCTCTTGTGCCATTTGAAGGCCATGTCTCGGTGCTACTGTGAGCAGTGCCAAAAATAGACCCCCTCGGTGTCTACTTTTCGGTTTCATGGTTTCAGTTGGTGATTTGATAACTGCTTCTGTCCTCTGTAACATGTGTACATTGAACTTTACATCTGTTTTTTCAAGTAGAAAACACTGTTTAGGAAACAGGTTTTGTAATATTGCAGCAGCCGTTCTCTCTCTCAGCTGCAGGGGGCTCTGAAAGCTCCCTTCAGCTCTTCCTACTGTACTTTACAGCAATGATAAGATGTATGTGTGAGTGTGGTTTATGCAGGCAGCACTAGTAGGTCCTATATATCATGTGTATGGAAAACGTTTGAATGCAACATGTTGATAAATGCACTTTTATGTCCTAAAAGAGACTGATGAAACTATGAGGTGATGGAGAGACTTGAATGACTTGTCTGAGTGTGTGAGGAGCGTCCTGCCTCTCAGAGCCTCCGAGGACGCTGGACTGACTGAACCAGAATGCACCAGTGCTGCTGCTGAGTGACGGTCACTGCTTATGTGCATTTGACAATATTTATGATCTTTTCAAAATGGCAACAAATAAACCAAATGTGTGAACTTAACGGTGTGTGTCTTTCAAGAATTACAAGCTAATGAGTAGGACTTTGGTGTGGTGTGCACCTCAAACATTCACTTTAATGAGTATGTTTACATACTATACAGCTATAGATCTTTTCAGATTTAGGATTTAACACAAGAAATATGTGATATGCCTAAATACTATTAGAAAATAGCATAATTTAGCAGTTGCACCAAGGAGAGATTTTCCCTGTAGACTTCAAACATGGTTTCATTTGAATAAATGTTTGAGAAGCAAAAAGGTCAAATCATCCAATATTTCAATTGAGAAAAGTAAAAAAAATGGATGCAAATGTGTGTAGCAGCACTTTGTATTTCTTCTTTCCTGCCCCATTAATCATGTGGCCCTTGAGAAGAGGCCCCCAAGTTGAGAACCAGTGGACCAAACAACTGAACCGTATCAACAGTATTTAAAACCAGCTCCACCTCGACCAGCTACAACAGTGAGATGCTGCTTACACATGGATGCATCAGTATTAAATCTAATAATGTCACATATAATAATAGATCAGTCACAGGGGCCATTATTCTGCAGAACAAGTCCTTTTACCTTTCATACTTTAAAGCCTCTGAACACCCACACAGGTGTTTTCAGTTATTCTGGCTGATCAGATCTCTGCTGAGGACTGTGTGGGTGAGTATAGACTGTAATTGATTGACATCTTCTTAAATCTCCTGTTAGCTTTGTTGCACCTGTTAGAGGCGGAACAAATTACACCTCTTTCATTCTTATTGGTAGATGAAGATTTGTGAACTAATACATTCCCATCAATGCTCCGGCCCACCTTCAACCAGAGCAGAGGTCTAATCAGCCAGAAGAACTGAAAACACATGTGTGGGTGTTCAGAGGCTTTGAGTATATTTTGCTGAAGGATTTTTACTAAAGGAGTATTTTTACATTAAAGCCATTGTTGTATTGGCTGTATTAATTAAATAAATAAAGCAATGAAGCATCTGAGTACTTCTTCCACTACTGCTCATTCTCAGCTGGTAGAGAAATGAGTGGCTGATGTTGAGGAATGAAGTCGATCAGAAACCTGGATACTGGCATGATCATAACGGTATCCAGGTTTCTGATTATGATCATGCATACAGGGATATGTGAATAACCAGGTTTCTCAACATTAATAACACTCAATTGAGACTCAAAACTGAAATGATGTACAAACTAACTGATCTGCTATCAGGTCTTAGAAACCAACAAAAGGAAATCATTGGCAATATACAGTATGTGTAACTATGTGTTATGTCGGTGGGTGGAGTTTGGACAGTTTCCATCAGTCTGAGTTACAGATAAACAAAAGACTTTGACCTCAGCCTGTTAATATCCAGACGACCCTCAGCCGATCACTGCTCCGTCTATCAGAGCGATCCCAGGTAGGAACTAAAGTCTGGACTGAAAAATTAAGAGACTTTAATTCACTCTTTGTTGATCTCGGTACTGTGTTAGAGCATTAGTGAATTACACGCTGTGTTCTGCTGTTGGGTCAGGAGGGAGTCAGGGGGGCTGATCTGTGTTAACAGACTCTGATCATGTGAAACAAATGCAGCGGTTGGTGAATGGTGTGTGTGTATCACATGGTAAGGATATAGCAGACAATTAGTGAACCATGGAAAGGCTCTGAGATGTGCTGCAGTAACACCACACTGTGACTAATGCCGTATACCTGTATCAGCTATTTCTGGCAATAAGGCTGAGTTCACAGAGGGTTTATATTTCCACTGAAACACGCAGCGTGAAAAAAACTAATAACAAAAAGCAGGTCACCAAATGGTATTTTTGCTGCTTTGTGAAAGGCTAGAGTGTATGTATGTACACACACAACCTCTTGCTATAGTGCAGGAGTTAATGAATTCAGACGAGAGTGATAATCAGTAACAGAGTATTAGGACTTAGTCATGATGGCTGGGTCCAGTCCCAGAGGAGGCTATATGTGAACCCCTCTCACCACTTCTCTGTCTCTGTCTCTCCTCAGGGTTGAAAACATGAGCGCCTTCGTGACTCTCTCCACGGGGCAGAGGATGCCCGTGGTTGGGCTCGGCACATGGAAGAGCACTCCAGGACAGGTAGAACTACCCTTAAACACAGGTTTTGTTTTTTAAGACTGAGCACATTTCTGGAAATTAAGTTGAAAACGATAAAACATAGTGTTTGGACTGCGTGTGTGTGTGTGTGTTCTCAGGTGAAGCAGTCAGTGCTGGCAGCTTTAGACTGTGGCTACAGACACATTGACTGTGCTGCTGCATACAGTAATGAACAGGAGGTGGGAGAGGCTCTGTCCACCAGGGTCGGCCCTGGGAAGGTGAGGATCTCTGGGTCAGCTTGAATCACACGTTGAGCTCATTCTTGACCTTTGAAACAACAGTTGACAAAACAACTCAAGATCAGTTTTCATTTAAAACAAAGCTCAAACAAAGTCAAAATCAGTGTAAATATTCTGTTACTAAGATAAGGTAAAGTTAGTGTTGGGTTTGAGTTCACAGAGGGGTCAAGGTTTTAATTCATTCTGGGTTAAGATTACAAAGTCTACAAATGCAGGAAGTTGTTGGGTGACACTTTATTAAGCGTCTAGTCATAAACCTTTAATAATTAACTGAATATCGATAACAGAGCAAGTGTTGCTGAAACATTTTCAACAGCAAATGTTTTTGTATACCCGTTTCCCTCCAGGCTCTCCGTCGTGAGGAGGTGTTTGTAACCTCCAAACTGTGGAACACCAAACACCACCCGGAGGATGTTGAGGAGGCCTGCAGGACCAGTCTGGCCCACCTGGGTCTCTCATATCTGGACTTGTACCTTATGCACTGGCCCATGGCATTTCAGTGAGCAGCTGCACACAATTAACGGATGTTGTCTCCACATGGGTATCGTTGTGTGGATCAGTGTGAAATGAGCCTTTGTGTATTTGTATATCTCAGGCGAGGGACAGAGTTGATGCCTCGACGTGAAGATGGAAGCATTTGTTACTCTGACACACACTACAGAGATACGTGGGCGGCCATGGAGAGCCTGGTGGACAAAGGTCTTGTCAAAGCTATAGGACTGTCCAACTTCAACGCTAGGCAGACTGATGACATCATCAGCATCGCCAGACACACACCTGTGGTGAACCAGGTGTGATGTGGCTTTCTCATGGGTCAAAATAAATACATTTGATAGGGTTTTATTGACAATGTGTAATTCAGAAATAGACTTGAAAACTGTTGTGTGTCTCATTGTGCCATAGGTGGAATGCCATCCGTATTTGTGTCAAGCAGATCTCCTGTCTCACTGTCGGTCTGTGTACCTGCAGATTAACACATTTTCATTTTCTCTGAGGTCAATTCCATCAGCTAGTGTTCCCATTGTGTCAGTAACAGTGCATTACTCTGCCTCAGGTCAATGGCAGTCTGTGTGACAGCCTACAGTCCTCTGGGCAGCGGAGACAGACCCTGGGCCTCTCCTGATGAACCAAGTCTGCTACAGGATCCTCGACTGGGAGCTATCGCCCAGAGATACCAGAAAACACCTGCCCAGCTCATACTCAGGTAAACCCTCAACTTAAAAAGTAACTTGTAAGCTCAGATGTACAGATCAAACCCTGACCTCTCTTTGGCTTAAACCTTTGGTGTCCTTCTGGCAGGTGGCACGTTCAGAGGGGTGTCGTGTGTATCCCTAAAAGTGTGACGCCCTCCAGGATCCAGCAGAACTTGCAGGTGTTTGACTTTTCCCTGTCAGAAGACGACATGAAGCTGATTGAATCCTTCAATCGCAACGAGCGCTTCATCGTCCCAGCAGTCGAGGTGAGTCATTTATCTTACGACACCTCACAAGATTTTAACAGGACGTCCCAATCAGAGCACATATAGACCGATGACTTCTGTTTATATACGTACGACAGCCATCTCAGTCCAAAATTAACTTAAAGCTCAACTGCTGTTGACTCACAGATGACACCACATGGCTGATGCATCAGCCTGTTTTAGAGCTCCATAAATCTCCGATATGCACAGGGGATACGGCTTCTTAGAAAGCTGGACTATAGCAATCTGGGTCCAAGTAATGGGTCCTGTAGTTTTCTATGTTGTAACAAACCCTCATATATAGCTATAAAGTGAGCATAACTAACTCATTGTCATGTTTTTTTTTTACAGAGGGACGGCAAGAGAGTGTGGAGAGATGCAGAACATCCTCATTTCCCCTTCAATGATCCTTACTGAGCCTACACACAAGGAATTGGGTTTTTAAAGAGGATTGTCACACACTGAAGAAACCACATTTCTAAACTGAATTCAAATGATTAAATGTATTTTCCTTTTTCTCTTTGGGATGAATGTCATGAATTGAATAATAATAATAATAAGAAATATGTTTTTCCAGTCACTTCTCTACTGAGATTGCAGTGAAGAAAAAAGTGACTTCCACTGCCAGAGTGACACTATGTGGTCAGTAACTGAACTGCCTCTCTGCACAGTGACAATAGCTTTAACCACCTGCATGTTTCACAGAATTAAGATTCGTTCAAGGTTAAATCATCACTGAACCACTGCAGCAGCAGCAGCACGACTCTCAGAGCTTAAACTTTCATCATGTTGCACTTCTGAAAACAACTGATCAACAATTAATTATCCTTTTAAAACCCTTTCAGTGTCTGGAAGAATTAAGTGTAGGGCTGTTCCAAATACCATTTTTTGGGCTTCGAAGCGTCGGGGACAAATATTCAAAGCTATTAGAAGCTTCGGTACAGTGCCGCTGCCACACTACTGTACATGCACTTCTACACAAACAGTGATATGCGTCTGAGAACAATTAATAATAATAGTTAATGTTGAATATGAATAATGTTATTCCTTATTTCATGGGCTATTTGGGAATTTATACATTATTATTACATACTTCTATATATTTAAAAAAAAAAACGAAGCATTAAAATACTGATTTGGAGCTCGATTACCATGGCAACGGTCGAAGCATTCGGGTCAGCCCTAATTAAGTGTATAATTATTGTGAAAACCCATTCACCCACTCCATGTTTCTCGTGTGTCTATACTGTAAAACTATAAAATAAATATCCTTAGAAAAATTACATGACAAACACAAATGTAGACCATTACTATGTCTGCAACACAAAGAGTACAGATATCCTGAATCAGACAGAATGTACATGAACTCTGTATCAATAAAGAAGTTTCAAACGGACACTAATAACACTTCCATTTTGTGAGATTTTATTTTCAACAACATAACCTTGACAAATTTGTAATACATTATATGCTACGGTTTATTTAAAAAAAAAAAAGAGGAAGTCATAAGCAATATGTTTTTTTCTTTTCTTTCTTATAGTCTAGCATAGAATCCCGTCACTAAAGCCATTCATGTTGGTTGTGATATACTGAGAATGAGGCCACTCAATAACACCCCCCCCGCCCCACCCACCCCCCCTCCCCAATCTGCATCAGTCACTCACCTTCCATTTCCAACATCCCCGTACCCCCACCCACATCAAAGCCAGGGCAAACCAAGCGGCTACATGCTTTCTCCAAGGGAAGTCATACAAAAAAAAGGAACACATGAAAGAAGCACAAAGTCCTAAAAATGTGGAATCTGGTGAGAATTTGTACAGGTGTGATCCCGGTACTGACCACTGTGGGGCAGTGTACATTTATCCGTAAAGGTCATCGTCGTTGTCTTCATTGAACACTGGACCACTGCCAGTTCCTCCTGAGCCATGGGTTGGACCGCTGCCGCCTGCAGCACTGGAGGGAAACCTGGAAGATACAGAAGAGTCATTTACCATTTTATAGGGAGATTATTATATCATACAGCAACTAGTATTTCTGGCAAGTACTTTAGTGTTAAGTAATAACCATTTTCTGTAGTCAGTGATTCTAGGAAAATGCCATGACTGATATGATAAAGTTTTTTAAACATGCAGATTATTTCTAGTATCTGGACAATATGGACAAGAGAATTAAATACACGGCTACAAACACTCATGCTAATACAAAATGTCAGAAAACGTACCTGAAGCTGCCAAAGCCGCGGCTCTGCTGCAGTGTCTGAGCAAACATCTCATATTTGCGGATATCATTGTCACTGACAGAGCGACGAGCGAATCGCATTGCCTCCTCAAAGTGGTCCTTCCTGATCTCTGGCACAGGATCATCCTCTTCCACCTCCTATGAAAAAGAAGAAAAAAAAAAAGACACGGGAGAGTGTTATTAACAGGAAAAAACATCTAAAGCAGCAGCAGTAGAGCAGTAGTGTGCAGATGCTCAAGGGTACAGAGGAAGCACTGACCATAGCTGATGGGTTGGTCTGCCTCTCCCTCTCTCTGCGGATCTCATTCTCGATGCTCTCTCTGATGGCCAGCTTACACGCCCGCTGGCAGATCTCTGTAAGATCGGCTCCAGAGAAGCCATTGGTCATCTTTGCCAGGAAGTCCAAGTCCACATCCTGTCAACAAACGCATTACAAAATATAACAAAAAGGTTTAAGTTTAGAAGTGTATGATTCATACTGATTCTCTTTCGATTAAATTCTGATGAAGTTTATTTAAATCATAATTGTTTTCCTTTGCATCATGCTCCTACAGGGGATTTTCAAGTTTCATGAAGCAAACCTGATATTTATTTTAACATAAACTGAAGTATTATAAGAACAGTTCATCGAAGTAGCAACATGGTAGGGCAAAAATAAACTCTGACTTCTAATGGTCTAAAGAAGCCCTGAAAATAAAAAAAAAGGCCTACATACAATCCTTTAAAAAACAACAACTAAGAAACTGTAACAATCAGTAGCAGCGCTGTCACCTTGCTGATGGGGCTCTTGCGGAGGTTGGCCTTCAGGATGCTCATCCTGCTCTTCTCGTCGGGCAGGGGGATGTAGATGAGCTGATCCAGACGGCCGGGTCTCAGGATGGCAGGGTCGATGATGTCTGGTCTGTTTGTGGCTCCAATGATGAAGACGTTCTTCTTGCTGGACATTCCGTCCATCTCGGTCAGGATCTGGTTGATGACACGGTCGGCCGCTCCGCCACCATCTCCCACGTTGCCGCCACGGGCCTTGGCTATGGAGTCCAGCTCATCAAAGAAGAGAACGCATGGGGCTGCTTGACGGGCCTGGAAACATCACACGGACACACAAAACGGGCTTAATGTAGAAATTAATTCTGTGGAGTGAAATTGAAGTATGTGGTTGTTCTGTGGATTAAATTTATAACATTTAATTTTGTATTTCCCTCTGCACGAAAGTTCTACGACAGACCCAGCAACAACATTCTTACCTTGTCAAAGATCTCTCTGACGTTGGCCTCAGACTCTCCGAACCACATGGTGAGCAGCTCAGGTCCTTTGATGGAGATGAAATTTGCCTGGCACTCATTGGCGATGGCTTTGGCCAGCAGAGTCTTACCACAACCAGGGGGACCATAGAACAGCACGCCCTTGGATGGGGTCATGCCAAACTTGAGGAACTTTTCTGGGTGCTCCACTGGGTACTGGATTTAAAGAGAGGGAGAAAAACACAGCAAGAGAAAACATTAAAATTTTACATTTTATGATACATCAGTTTCAGATATAATCTTACTTATGGAAGAGGTTCATACCTGCACCAACTCCTGCAGCTCCCTCTTGACATCATCCAGACCTCCGATGTCCTCCCAGGTGATGTTGGGAACCTCAACAACTGTCTCCCTCAGTGCAGATGGGTTGCTCTGGCTCAGGGCCCACTGCAGGACAGCGGTGAGCATGTTAGTAAGGGCTCACAGGGCCAATATAAGCCAAGTGAAAACATATTTCTCTCACCATATACAAAGGACCATATCTCCGCTCTTACCTTGAAGTCATCCATAGTAACCGCAAGCGAGTTCATGACTTCAGCATCAATGGTCTCATCCTCAAGGTCGATCAGGTCCATCTTCTTCCTGATGGCCTGCAGGGCAGCCTCGGAGCAGAGAGCAGCCAGATCTGCACCCACGTGTCCATGGGTCTCATTGGCTACCTATATAAAGATACGGAGAGCTCAATATCACTTTCCTGTCCAGAATCCTACACAACACACCTTCATTAAGTATAACCATGAACACTGCTACTGCCATTTCACATTAAATAGATAGTGTCAGATTCCATGTGAGTTAATTAGACTGCAATTTACAGTGTAGTTACTTGGAACTCACAGGTAATATTAATAATAACCACATGACTCTATCTTCAAGGAGGCAGTGTGTTGTGTGGTGTCACCTGACTGCAGGAAAATAATTATGAGTACAAACCTGTTCCAAGTCAACATCATCAGCCAGTTTCATGTTCTTGGTGTGAATCTGGAGTATCTCCAATCTGCCAGTGGCGTCAGGGATGCCAATGTCCACCTCCCTATCAAAACGACCTGCAGGTAGGAGGTTCAAACACACACGTATTAGGTCCAACTGAAATAGGCTAAGAGTCTGCAGGAATTATTACTTATTGCCTCCTCTCTACTGGTGTGGCAGCAGAAGTAATATTTCAGATCGTACATATGAGTTGTAAAAGTAACATTTTACAAAGCGTCAGTATTTGATGAATAGGCAAGATCCAATTCCAACCCTTTGTCAAGGCTGTCAGAAACTTCCCATCTCACGCCTTTAAAACTGTGAAACTGCACAGCATTGTTAGAAACTGACCCACTACTGAACTGCAGAGCCCACAAAATAAACAGCAGCCAGCAGTTTCAATCAGCGATATGACAACATGCTTTAGTGAGCCGTGCACACACAGAGCAGCTTCCGGTTATATCAAGCAAGAAACAGGAACTTTGAATCTATTGTAGCAACATTTCTTATGTGCACAACTCCACTAAAGTGATGCTGTTGTTTGAAAATTACATTTGAATTAGCTGGAGATTGATAAGGACAGTGTGAGATTACTGTAGCAAAAAACTATGAATATAATACTAAACACTACAGGCCTCTAAACTAAATATTCTAGGAAACCAGACTATATTTTAATGCAAAGCTTTTCAGCAATTAAACATCTTTACATTGCTTTACTGGTCTTAAATACAGGCCTGTTGTTGGCCATGTGAGCACTGTGCAGTGCAGGCAATAAATAAATAAAAGCATAATAAAAAATATATATATATATATATATATATATATATATATATATATATATATATATATATATATATATATATATATATATATTAAACTACTTACGGATAAGTGTTTGATCTAATATTTAACAGGGCTAAAATCAGGGGGAAACACGTGATAGATACATCCCTAATAATTGATGAGTTAAACATAACCAATAGGAATGATTCCAAAACAATAGTGAGACCTGGGTTATAAGAATTACATTACTACTTATATTCACTACTTTCTGCATAGATCTGACTTGTATACTTCTTCTAGTTCTCAACTACTGCAGTAACTGAACACACGGTTAACGCAGATAATTTACCAAATCTCCTGAGAGCTGGGTCAATGCTGTTGGGTCTGTTGGTGGCAGCCATGACGATGACATGAGCTCTCTGTTTCAGGCCGTCCATAAGTGTCAGCAGCTGGGAAACAATACGCCTCTCCACTTCTCCATGGGTCTACAAAAAACACAACATACATTGTTGCTATACAATTCACATTTTTTTAGACATTAGTTCCTTGAAGACTTTGAGCACTTGCCGGTATATTCGTCATACTGATCACTTGCAAAAGCCCCCCCCAACAGCTATATATTAAATTAGTGTAAGAAAGATTACTGTTCAAAGTGAAATACCAAAACATGAGAAGAAATGATGCATAAATAGAAACACTCATAAATCATGGACACTAATGTAATTCAGCTAGCCATTGAGTTTTCCTCTCTTCCCGCTCACCTTCTCTCTCTTAGGAGCGATGGCGTCAAGCTCATCAATAAAGATGATGGCAGGAGCGTTCTTCTCTGCTTCCTCGAAGGCCTTTCTCAGGTTACTCTCGCTCTCTCCTGCCAGCTTACTCATGATCTCAGGACCTACAAACGGAAAGCCAAACATTTTGATTTCAGAGGAAATGTAACTTCATATACTCAAATTGTACATTCAAATAGTATGCATTAATCACAAGATAAACCCTGTCCCATCTAAACACTCCAGTAATTGATAAAAACACTGTAATGTCTGAGACACATGAATACAGCACATGCATGGAAAAACTACTAGTGAAATAGAGTATTAAACATGCAATATCATTTTCCTAAGTGAACCTTTATCCTAGGAGATGACACGTATTTTACAACAGAACTTTACAATGTTTAGTTGCACTCCTTGCAGCTAGCTGATAAGATGTCTTCTTTTATAAAGCTCAGCTAATTTCATATCATTCTGAAGAGATGAGTGTAATGATCTAAAATGATGCAGAAATTTAATTTAGTTCCTTACTCTACTTGTTGCTTAGATATATAAGTATTTATCAGAATTGTAACCAACTACAAGGCAATGCTTTCAGGGACTGACACGGTATTATCAAAAAATGGCCCCTACTAGGAATAAGGGTCTATGGAGGATAAATATAGGTGGGTGTTCACACCATTAATCAGGAAGAAGAAAGCTCCAGTTTCATTGGCTACGGCTCTGGCAATCAAGGTCTTTCCAGTTCCAGGGGGTCCATATAGCAGGATACCACGTGGGGGCTGAAAAGGGGGTAAAAATGAATATAATAATGATGACATCATTACAAACAGAACGTAAATCAAACCAAAACAAAAAGCAGCATACAACATACAAGTTGTGAGGTAGTGCGTTTACTTCTTGTGATTAAACACTTGAAATATACTGTATATCACACATATTTACCATATTATTATTTTTTTAAGTTACACAGGCTCACTTTAAATTCTACAATGGGGCCCAAATGTGCTTACTTTCTGTGCAGATCAAAAGGGTGCCTTACCTTGACTCCAATGGCCTTGAACAGTGCAGGGTGTCTAAGAGGCAGCTCCACCATCTCTTTGATCTGAGCTAACTGCTTCCTCACTCCTCCAATGTCATCATAGCCAACCTCGTTCAGGGACTCTTCCTCATCCTGCATGTTCAAAACAAAAGATGTTCAAATTTCAACACGGTTTATATTTGCTAAATGCTAACCCATGCGATGGGTGTGTACCTGCTACCCACCTCTCTCCTGATTGGCTCTCCCTCACAGTGGATGACTGTGTCAGGAGCAACGATGCAGTAGGGAGAGGGGTCGGTCTCTACCACCTTGAACTCCACAGCACGCATGCCTCCTCTGACCAGGAAAATATCACCTTCACAAGGTAAAAGAAAACAAGGTTTATTTTACCACTCTAACAGAGCTGCACGTTATACATTGAAACATTTGATCAACCAGGTAAAATAAAATCTTTGTTTTTACAATGAAAACTTGTACTTACCTTTGCGGATTGGCCTGTAAGCCTCCAGAAAGTATGGCTTCAGGTAGACCTCAAACAGGTTGCCAGTAATTCCTTCTACTGTGTCATCTATTGGGAGGACGTGGATCCTCTTTCCATACTTCACATCAGGACATGGCTGAATGCTGAAGGAGATGTTAGAGTAAACACCACTTTGTTTTGTTTTTTTAAAGGACTGTGGAAAGAATTTAAGACAAGTGTATGCTTTTCCTCACCTGATGACATCACCCAGTCTGACCCTCAGATTGTTGCGGACCACCCTGTTCATGCGAACCTTTTCATCGGAGCAGGTGTCGTCAGACAGCACAATGCACACAGTCTCCCGCCTCTTCTTACCCTTCATCAGCACTGTGTCTCCACGGAAGAGCTGCAGCTCGTCCATCTTGGTCTTAAGAGATATTAAACAAAGTTATTCTCTGTATCTCAGTGTTATTTCATTTACAATATCAAGATGATAGTTGGAATTTGTAGATATGCATAAAGCCTTCTGGATGTCTACCTGAGAGAGAGAGACCACACTGTTGTCTTCATTGATGGATTCATCAACAATCAGTCTGTTGGGTCTGCTCTTCTGTTTCAGAATTGCAGTGGCTAGATCATCATTTTTGGATCTATGAAGAGAAAAAGATAACAAGTTGTAGGTCAAACAAATCCCTCTTATTGTGCACCTCAAGCTGCTCAAGTTAGTAAGTCATTGGGTAATAGAAAAACATTGAGCAGGCCTCCTAAGGGGCTCTGTGAAACTTCTCAGAGTTTCTGGTTTAGTTTCTCTGGTACGTCTAGGGGGATATGGAAAACATCTATTACAGGACAGCTTTCTGTCTTCAGAGGATCAATATGGTGAACTCCTACCTCAAAGAGCTCTGAATGGATGATTACTGGTATCATATTAAATTCAATAGTGTCTGAAGAGAAATCAGGTATACTTAGTACTACAGGGTTTACGATTCAAAATATTGCGATATATTGCGGTACTGTAAGCAAGACAATATATTGCCAATTAAAAAAATCTAATTTTAGGAAAACTGTCATAGTATAAAAAAAACACCGCCATATGCATAAATGCATTTTTTAAAAAAAACTTTTTTATGCAAATCAGATGGATCTACATAGGCATTTATCACAGACGGCGCATATCTTTGCAAATAAAATAAAGTATTGACTGAGTTAATCTTTGCATGTAAACTACTAATTAGAATTCAATACAGAGTTTTTGAGAATTGATAGATACAGTATCACAAAACATAATATTGCAATACTCAATATTTTCTTCCACCCCTAGTAAACACTGAGTCAGTGGCAACAGACAGTAGAAATATGGATCATGTAACCTTAATCCCTGACTATTTTTAATTTAGGAATTGCTTTTTAACAATAATATTTCTTAATATAAGGATTCTGCCATCGTGGCAGGTGTCCTGAAATTTTTTTGCCTGCCACAGCCAACATTTACCCTGTTATTTGGCAGGTGGCAGATGCTAATTTCATTCACCGATTGTGTGTATATGTCATTATTGTGTACATTAATATAACAGTTACTAAGAATAAATAATTAGGTATTGGATGTAACCGTAAGTGTAAACAGGTCGTTTACACAACTAGCCAATTACCATGATGAAACATTATCTACGGATAAGAGGATCAATATAAGAGCTCTGAGGACAAGTACTGGTATCATATTAAATCCTATAGTGTCTGAAGAGACATCAGGTATACTTAGTACTCAGGCATGTGTACTCTTATTATTGATTGTTTGTGTTTTGTATTGGTTATTGTGAATGTATTGTCTCTGTACTTCATATAAGCACATCGAAGAATAACAATTGCACATCAACTTGTAATATAAATCATATGAAGTATTTGTCAATTGTAATGACCTAATATTCTATTGTGTGTGTACATGTCATTATTGTGTACATTAATATAACAGTAACTAAGAATGAATAATGATGTATTGATGTAAGTGTAAAACAGGTCGTTTATACAACTAGTGAGAATTACCATGACGAAACGTTACCTACGTATACTATCATAATTACATTCAAAAACACCAACCAGAAACTCAAGTTAAGGTTCAAAGGTTTTTCCAGAGAAGTCTAGAGACTGTAGTTTCTCTTTCATCGTGTTGTTAGCATGCTAACGCTTAAAGGCTAGCCTCGTAGCTACCTGCCTGGCCGAGCCAGCAGATGACACAGCAAAAGAACTAGAAAGAAACTTTGTTAGCCAGCGATAGATAGGATTCCTCCACATGAAAGACTACAGTTACGTGACTTTAAATACATCAGCTGCCGACGTAAACATGAGCTGCAGAGATGAGGAAACGTGTTAATCCAACGAGTGTTAAGCTAACAGCAAAGATATGTAGAATGAACAGCCCGTTAGCATGCTAGTTAGCACTGTGTTGCTAACTAGCCATCTGGATGACTAGCCTTTAACGCTGGAGGTTTTATTCAGTTCAACTTTATGTATCCCCAAGGAGGCTATTTATGTGTAGCATTCCCAGTCCATACAACAGACAACCAATAATTAGTTTTAAGTCAGTCAAAGGAAACATATTAAAGGCATGGAGCAGTTGAATGGAGTTACAATAAGAACCATATAAATACACAGGATTATGGCAATAAAAAGCCAGAAAATAAGAAACAATATATAAGAACTATTGACTTTAAGTGTAAGCCATTTGCTTGGTAGATTTATATGTAATCCATTTAAAATGTGGACATGAAAACAGGCTATTAGGCCAACTGTGTCTTAGTGTAATGCCATTTGCTAGGGACAAGTTACAATAAGAACCATATAAATACAGAGGATTAAAACAATAAAAAGCCAAAAAATAAGACACAATATATAAGAGCTATTGCCCCTTAATCTGATTTCATTTGCTTGGTAGATTTATATTTAATCCATTTACAATTTGGACATGAAAGCAGGCTATTAGCCGGGCGGATAGGCCGAAATGTCTTGATGGTGATGGTGTCTGGCTTTGGCCTTGACTCTAATGCTAAGCTAACGTTAGCATTCAAACACGACAGCGATGACTGCGCTTTGTCAGAGTCGCTGTCACACAAGCTGGATGATTTAACACTAGTAACTAAACAAACACAGCCGTGTGGGTGAGTGGATGTCAACAACACCGTCGTGGTAACTGTCAGTGGATTTGTAATGTTATTCAACCGAGAGGATACAAAGTGCGGAGGCTGAAGTAGCTGACCTCGTTAGCATCGAGCTAACTTTAGTAAACTAACGTCTTCTGAGCTCATTCTGAGCAGTAAAACCGTGTTTTTAATAAGGACTGAAAGGTGTACTTACTCCCCTCCCGAGGCCATGATCGTCCACCTGGTTTACTGTTAATAAATAAAGAAATTCTAGCTAAATGTTTAAGAGGATTTTAACCGGTTCTGTCGACGTTCCTCTGTGATTTCACACTAAAACAGCAGCGGTTTCCTTCTTCTTCTGTACTGTTATACCACGGAGCTGGACGCATCCTGGATTCTGATTGGCTGGATGGGATGTCAATCAGGGCAGGCAGCCAATGAGAGGAGCTGGAGTCTGACGTCAGGGAGGATATTGTGGATGTTTGGCCAGTTACAACTGAGAGGGGTGTTACTGTTTTCACCAGCTTTTCTCTGATTGGTCGTTTAAGGATGTCACCAAACTTCTGTCATCCAATCACTTTGCACCGCGTTTGTTACTGAATTGTATAAACATTTTATTTTTTTACTCTTGATTAAGAGCATACATGCAAAAACTATGCCAAAAGAAATGGGCAAATTTATTTGTGCGTTTTATTTAAGATAAGATAAGATAAGATATTCCTTTATTAGTCCAGCAGTGGGGACATTTGCAGTGTACAGGAGCAAAGGGGATAGTGCAAAAAACAAGATGCATCAGTTAACAGTTAAAAAAAAAAAGAGCTAAACAAAGTGTAACAAAATATGAACCATTTAAATAGAAGGCAGTATAAAAATAGGAGCAGTATATACAGTATTGACAATAAACAGACAATAAACAAAATTGCATAAGTGTAAAATGATATTGCACAGTGAGAATGAATGAATTAATGAAATTCCACCTGAAAATATCAGGTTCTTGTCAGTTTTTTGGTGTGTAAGTGTTTGAGGTCTAATGGGAGCAGTGCTGGTTGTGGAGTGTGACAGCTGCAGGAATGACATTTTAGAGCAGCAAACAGTTTATGGTGTGTATCTTCTGAATTAG
Source organism: Sebastes umbrosus (assembly GCF_015220745.1). Taxonomy (NCBI): domain Eukaryota; kingdom Metazoa; phylum Chordata; class Actinopteri; order Perciformes; family Sebastidae; genus Sebastes; species Sebastes umbrosus. The sequence goes on along the minus strand of NC_051276.1, from coordinate 16,844,782 downwards.
TATATATTGTGCTTTATCTTGAAAACCATTATCAATTACTAAAGTAACTGTTTATTACTCTTGCCTGGACAAAATACACATTCTATTTCCTACAAGCCAGTTCAGACCTCCAGTTTCATTTACGCCTGTCACCAAACTTCTGTCATCCAATTACATTGCACCGCGTTGTTACTGAAGAATTGTATAAACATTTTATTTTTTACTCTTGATTAACAGCGTATGCAAAACTAGGCAAAGGAACGGAGCAAATTTATTTGTATTTGTAGGAGCAATCCATACGGAAATCTGTATAAATGGGCATTTTAGAGCAGCAAACCGTTTATGGGGTGTATCTTCTGAAGTATTATGTATTGTGCTTTATCTTGAAAATCATTATCAATTATTAAAGTAAAAGTGTTTATTACTCTTGCCTGGACAAAATACACATTTTATTTCCTACAAGTCAGTTCAGACCTCCAGTGACCAAACTACAGTATGTCAAGACAAGTAATCTTCATTTCATGCATAAATTACCTGCCAGGTTTACCACCCACACTATGTCTCAAACACTGTAAGCCCTTTCAGGATGCTTCATTGTACTGTCCCAATAGATACATGTTTGTTGTGGGTAAGGGTTTCAGTTCACAGGCCAGAGAAAGTTGATCCTGTTCCGTAAGTGATAGGGTATTCTTCTTTTGTCTCTCTCTAGGCTGTCAAGGTAGGACCAAGTTCCTGTATTCTGCGGCGCAGCTCCGTGGAGTCCAACAGAGGGCCAGATTGAGGTTCCTGTAGGTACACAGAAAGACTCCTGCAACACACAAGGCATATAGCAGTTAGAAGGAGAGTGACATCACAGCATAGTAAATGTGCTCTGTCTAAAGCAGCAAGAGATTGATTAAACTACTAGGGGCATACATTTTTATTTTCTTGAAATTTATCCTGTTTAGACCTAGTATCTTAAATCAGCACATATTCAGATTGTGTCCCAACTGTGACAGACTCCAGTTCATAAGTGGCATCAGAATACATCCCAAATGAATTTTGAGTAAACACTTGTGATCAGATTTTAGTGTCCCTGTTTATATTTGAGTTTATCTGTAACATTTGCACATGGCCATCTGGACCAAACAGCTAGAGAAAATGATAGTAGTCCCTCTTTGATGCATCGCCCCAGGTGTAAGTCTATAGTTGAAATCGCTATTTTTTGCTTTATAATACATATTGTAATTTTGCCAATCTATACAATGGAATATGGTGAACCACTTAACATTATGCATTTCTCGTTGTCTAACTTAATTACTTCAGTTAATTATATATTTGAGTTCATGTTACCAGGTGATGACATTTTCCCTTCATACCAACAACAATGAGGGGAAACAACATGATACTATACCAGATGCTTCATAGTTTTGCTGTAATTTAAAATTAAAAAATAGTCAACAGCGATCTTAAAAACTCAGAGATCTTTAGAATATCAATCAAATGTTTTTGTGAAAATTTTGTCTTGCACTTTAAAGTTTAGCAAACTAAAATCTTTAGTGTGGTTCACCCTGTGTTCACCCCAATCTACACAGTGCATTGTCACATGGGTTCCTGACACCTCTGAGTGTGGTTACAATCAAATCAGTTGGTTTTGGGCACAGTCACACATGTATGTAGAGCTGTACACGTGTAACCAGGTCACCCGCGAAGCATTTTGTGTGAACAGTGTGAACAAAGTGTGTGACATACTGCACACTATAAACCACAAAGCCAGTGAATATAAGAATGCCAGTGTCTTACTCTACTGAGGATTGTGGGGTGACGCTCCAGGTCTTTTCCCAACAAGCGGCTGCCTCCCGTCTCCTGCCAAGCCTCCACAGCACCTCACCACACCACAGCCCTGCACCCACACACTCTGAGACAGCACATACAACATGATTACATCTTCTAACAAAAGACCACGCATACCAATTACAGATTCACCACAGTCCTACAGTACATTCATGTCAAATTGATACAGTTCTTGGCTCATACATGTGCAGGTTTGTAGGTGTTATGTGTAAAAAACTCCAAGATAAGATGTGAAGATCATAGTTAAAGTTTACATTTATTATCTGCTCCTCATTAAAGAACAGAGATGATTTGTGGAACATTAGTTTAATTTTCATTCAGACCCTTTTTTATAGGCATTGAACAGACAAACACTGTTCAAATCGTAGTTCATAATGCTCAAGTTTGGGCATTGAGTGAATATGACTGACCTTAACTTGCCTCTGCCCTAGCGCAATGACATGAATCCTGTGTCAAAAATAGCTTCATGCTCTGCTGTCTATATCATTAAGTTACAGCTGTGGTGTGTATACAGTACCTGGGCATGCCTGCATGCTGAGCTGTAGGTCTCTCAGTGCCTCTCTCAGTCGGTCTGTCTGGGTGAAGCTGATGCCCCTACCAGCTAGTGAAAGCCCCTTCAGCCTCTGGAGGACACACAGATCTGTTCCCTGCTTGCCAACCATATCTGCACTGGGGATCTGTGGTGGGAAGCCTGTAAGTGAACAATCAACAGAATAAAATGTAACAGAAGCTGTAGGGTGTGTAAAAAGGTCAATTTCTCTCCAAAGTATCAAAAAAATCAGAAAAGCACTTACCTCTCTTTTCAAAGTGCACCCTCACCAGCAGGTTGAAACACCTGTAATGCAAAATACAATATCATGTGTTTGTTTATAATCCCAAAAACTGATGACAGATGGCAAGCCAATTTCATTTTACAGACCTTGTGTAGTGAGTCACAGCTTGTTTCCAGTCTCTCAGGTGAGTGTGGCAGTGACCCTGGAGGAGGTAGGCAGCTCCCACCCAGAGCAGCATCCCCATCCTATCCTCACCCTCTCCACAGAGAGCCCTGGTCTCAGCCTCACATGTCTCCTCTGGCTCTTCCAACACCATCTTCTCTGGCAGCAGCTCCAGTGTTGTACTGATGACTTCATCGCACAGCGCCATGCAATCAGCTGGCCGTCGGGCCATGAGCAAGGCAGCGCCGGCCTGCAGGTAGAGCTCAGGCAATTTGGGGAGGGGAGGGCCCTCAGCATGCAGCTGAGGCAGAGACATACAGCAAACAGATGTCAGATTCTTCCCTGTGGCAAACACATTATGACTTCTCACAAATGAGCTCATAGCATGCATATATAAATATATCCAAAGCTGACTGTTAAATTATGTTGTGTGTATGTCAGTGTTTTCAGTCTTACTCCATGTTGATCTTCTGAGTGAAGAGCAGCCAGCAGGTCCAAATAATATTCCACACCCTCTGACACCCTGAAGAAAAAGCACCCACTTAACTACAATGTGGGTCCTAATGTATACTATACTGTATGTACTACTACTCTCATCTCCATCTACGTTTTCTGGGTTATTAGCAGTGGTCGGGTGCCAGTAAAAGACTGTGCTGGTCTTCTCACCTCCCATGGAGCACACATTTCAGGGCCAGATTGTGAAGGACAGAGAGGGCAGAGGGAACTGAGAGCAGGCTGCTCAGTGATTGGCTGCGCAGCAGTGAGGACGGGGAGAGGAGATGAGTCCCAGCCAGAGCAGGCTCTGTGGCAGAGGGCAACATCAAAGTCTGTGGGACAAGAGAGGCTTCATGTTTCAGTACGCAGACGTACACTTACATGAATATGTGTCAGTGTCCCAAATAAACTTTTTGGCTCTCCTGCTAAGGGCTATTCCACTACAACAAAGGCAGAGAATATTAAATATTATAAATATATACAAAATAATGTATCTACATTTACAAGACAAACATTTTACAAGCATTTGGCATCTTTCTTTGCTTCCCCTGTATGTACTGATTACTTATGCTACTCACTGAGTGAAGCAAACGAAGAGCTTGTATCTCAGCCTGTGTGTTGCCAAGCTGTCTGTAGATGAGCATGCTCTGGTACAGAGCACACACACACCGGGAGTCTGTCTCCAGTGCCTTCCTGTAACACTGCAATGCCATCTGAGGGCGCGTCTGGAGACAAATGCACAAACTCTCACTGTAGACAAATGCTTAAACCTGTTATGCCCATTATCTGTTTGTATGTGTAGACACTGTCTGCATGTGTACCATATGGGCGAGGCAAGAGCCTGAGAGGAGGTGTGTGTATGCTATTAGAGTTTTGGGAGCAGGCAGGGAGGAAGCTGTCTGCAGACTAGACAACGCTTCTGAACTCCGACCCTCGCTCAATCTTTCTGCACCTTAATGAAAAATACAGAAGACAGCAAAACACAGGATTGCACCCGTGGAAAAAAAGTAAATAGATCATACCCAGGTGAAATACGTATAAATAAAGACATTAACTCTATGCTTAAGCTTCATACAATATTTAAGTCCTGACACAGCAAACCGTATCTCAACGTTCAATATGCGTTAACGAAAAAAACAGGAGTGTTGCTGACCTTGGGCAATTAAAGTACAGATCTGCAATAATTCAATAAGCCTTCTTGGGTCCATCACCAGTTGTGGAATGTCAGAGGACTTTCCCTTTGGCTCGCTGCTCTCCTCATCCCAAACTCCAGTAGACAGCATGTCAAACTCAGAGAACAGCTCATCCTGCAACACAGTAAAAAAAAATACAGTATAGTTTTACAGTATCCCACACAGTTGGGGACTGGACACTGCAGCATGCCGACAAATATACATTTTGCTGGCAGAGACAGGAAAAGAAATATTGGGGGAAATTGCACTTGAATTGTTATGAAGGAGGTTTGCGTTTCTCCATGTTTTCTTCAAACAAACAAAAGCACAACATAATTAATTTCTCTGTGGGATTGGAATATCAATGCAACACTAGATAGTAGTTGGTATGTGGCATATGTCTCGTAAATAACAAACATGGCCTGAACTCCAACATGATGCAGAGACTAGCTTTTGAATTTATAGACATATGGCACATATTCATATCACATAGCCTTCTTACTGGTTACATCACAAACAAAACATGAAAGCTAACTGACCCATTGTTTTAGGAGGACTCAGTGGTTTGGTCAACAACCAACAACCAGAGGCTAAATGAAAGCCACCTCATCAGCCTAAACAAACTGTGCTTAACAGGTAGATGCAGCAGAGTTCAAGTGAGGAGCGAACACAGCCTTAAAACAGGATCTTACCTGACATTCCTGTATAGTTTTCAGCTGGCAGGTGGATAGCCATATGGCCCACTGCAAACAGAGAAGGTACAGGACACTGGGATTCAAAGCTGTGTTTCCCACTGATTTGAGAACTGTTCTCCAAAAAACAGGAGGGTCTGGAGCAAGAGGGTCATCTCCTGTCATCTGTAGAACTGTATGGAACAAATGCAGACTGTTAGAGTCAGAGTGGAGTAATCCTTCGAGCTAACATTAAACTGAATGTCAGGCTTAAGTGCCTGTGTCATCATTTCACAGCGTAAGCCAACTGTACCTCTCTCTGTGGCTTTTGTGAGGAACAGCTCAGCTTCTGAGAACTGTGACTGAGCAGTGGAGCACATACAGGCATTGTACACCACTGTCAGCTCCAACTGTGTGTGATCTGCAAGAGGAGGGATACCTGTAGGAGAGGGACACGGGGAAAGGAAAGGAGAGGATGCATAATGACGGTAACAGCTGAGCTCTCTGCCTTAACAAATTAGGCCTGGTTACATTCCTGACCACCTCTGAGTGTGGCTACAATCAAATCCCCACTACCCCACATCGGGTTTCACACATATATTTGACCCTTATGAAGGAGATTGAGCACCTTGGATTTTCCTTAAAAGTTTGTGAAACTCAGAGGAACACCATCTCAGATGGGTCTGGTTCTGGCTCTGGTCTCGGCTCATTGCATCTCCTCCTCCTCCTCCTCCTTCTTCTTGCTGCTGAAACAATGAAGTAAAAGCAAACTGGAAAAGTAACCAAGTTCATTTACTTAAGTACAATTTAGAGGTACTATTACTTTACTTGAGTATTTACATCTTATGCTACTTCACATTGCTGCTACACTATAATTTAGTGGGAAATACTTTTTAATCCACAACATCTATTAGGGTTTTACCTCTTAAAAAAGATTTAATACACAATGAAATTACAGTTTTTAATGATGCATATATATATATCATTACCCAACAGTACTACTGAACTGAACAGTAGCACTAAATGAATGCAGAGCTGTGTATTGTTTTATGGATGTTTTTAAGTTGTTTTATAATTTTATTCTCAGGTATTGTCTTATTTATTGTAGTATTTATCAAGTGTACTATTTATAGATTTTAAGGGCTGAGAGCCAGGGTAAAATGCATTTCACTGTACACTGTACTTTTAAATGCATATGACAAATAAACTTGAAACTTGAAACTATATGGGCTACATTTGTTAAAATCAGCTCCATCTTGACCAGCTATTAACATTAGAATGATGCCTACATGTTAATGCATCTGTAATAATAATAATAATGAAATGTAATATAATATAATATTTATGGAGAGCCATTCTGCATAATGACTAGTATTACTTTTGATATATTAGTAGTTGTATATATATATATATATATATATATATATATATATGAAGTAAAGTATTTTTTTATATAATTTTTTTTATTATATATATATTTATATATATATATATATATAAATACATATATATATATATATATTAGTATTATATATATATATATATAGGTAGTATAGTATATTTTTCCGTCAATACTTCTGCATTTAGCCTAAGTAAAACTTAAATGCAAGACTTTGTTATACTGTGGTACTGCCATATTTACTTTACATTAAAAGATATGGATACTTTGATCAGCTAAAATAATCAATACATCAAAGTTAACAGTGGAAAACAGTCTGTTGTATGTTATTAGATACCAGAAGTATAAATTAAAGGTTAGCAAGGATTATACACTGATTCTTGTTGCACTCTTAATCAATATATATATAAAAGGATTAATTATGGTTAGAGGCTGATAATGTTGTGAAGTGAGAGGCTAACGTAAACAGTAGTAAAGAAGTAAACTCCCTACCTTCACTTTGTTTACCAACTCGTTGTTTTCCTGTATCCATCTCTCTAATAAAGACAGTGGTTGATGCATGTTATTAGACATTAAAGGCTGTTTCGTTACAGAGCTGGTGTTGTTTTGTTTGAACTTTCCCTCGTTGGTCAGATGGGAGCTAACTACCACCGGAAGTAAACATCAGAGCAGTGAGGTCGGTGCTGCCCCCTGTGGACAAACCAGGTAACTACACCTGCAGTCTGCTGACTGTCCAGCAGCTGGTGCTGTGACTGAGACAACTTCTCTGATGTTCTGGAAACTTCAATTTTAGGATTTTTTTTTTTTTTTTTTTACAGCCATCAAACTGTGAAGTGCTTCTGCTGTTTTGTGTCTGGTCATTAGCTTTATAACCCTCCAAATAAACATACAGACATTGATAATTGCACAACATTAATGTATTCAGTGCAGTATTCATACAGGTCTAAAGCAAGTGAACACAAGCCAAGGCTGTAATTATATTGCAGCTGAGTCATCCTTGAGGCTGCCAAGACAGCCATTTTTCTAGTTTGTCCCTCCCAAGGTGACTCCCTGTTTTCTCACCCAGTTCCTCTCCTCTCCTCTCCTCTCATCCCTTATTTCATCCCCCCATCAGTGCATCATCTTGTTCCCTGCAACCTCCATTCTTCATCCTCCTTTCTTTCATTGTCTCAAATCACAGAAACCCCTAAATATACCACCATGGAAAAACAAGGGAAGCTCCTGACATAGGCTCCTCCACAATATATACACTCACACACTTGCAGCTGCATAGGCATGCACACACAGATATACACAAAAGATGTCTTTCTTTCTGGTTCCCCATGTCTTTTTTCCCCTATATGGGTTTCACTATTATGTGACATTTTCCTCTGCATCGATCCTGCTATTTTCCATCTCTCTCTGTCTCCCCCTCTCTCCATCCATCCCTTCAAGGACAAGGTCATTACATGGCAGGAACCACCCAAATCATTTTCCGCTGTCCCTCTGCCAATGTCATTCACATGGCAAGACTTCAAAGTTTCGTAAAAAAAAATGTTACCGAAACAAATCCAATCATGGCATCATTAAAGTGCAGATTATTATTTGAGGAACCAACAAAAAAAGAGAAATCTACCTGTTCTGTTGGAGTTAACAGCTACCCAACAGTGTACTTAAACACTCTTCAGATTACGAATATAGTCACTGACCAACACGGGTGATAAAACCCAAACTGTGTCCATGTTTGTAATATTTCTCCAGCAGGTATATTCTACCACAGCATGATAAATTATGAGTCTTTTTTTCTGTAGACTTCAGCTGCTTACTGTTGGTTCAAATAACAAGGTATTGAGGAACATGATATTGAACACAAGATCCTTAACATCACAACTGAATTCTGCCTACTCTGCTCCATTATCCTCATCTATAAAACATGAAGCTAGTGGAGGAAGGGGATGTGCTGCATGTTATTTCTGCCCTGCATGGCCCTCAGCATGTCAGGAACATGTGACATGTGCTGCAAAACACACCATTGCTCGAGGACAGGTTAAGGGCCTTGCATATCACACGGTCCCCTGGGTGTCATTCGGCTGACAATACACATGTTCACAGGGTTGAAGAATGGCTGATACAGTGAAATGACTGTGTGCTGAACCGTCTATTCTTTAACATGCATCTCACAGGAAAGGCACAGTTCTCCCTTCTCCTTTAAGACAAACTCACTCACCCTGAGTTTGAGTAATCAATAGGTGCTGTAACTGGTCCTGTTCTCAGAGCAGACATCCCTTTAGATCAGCAGAGGCAGCTCAGTTTGGTTCTGTGAGTGCTGTATCATCATAGCTCATCCTGATGTGCATGCACTATAATGCTGCTGTTTAAGCTGCTTTTTGGTTTTTATGTCAGTGCTGTGCCATGTTTGGCCTGCAGCCATGTGTGCACATCTGGAGATTATTTAGTCTTCAGCAACAAAAAGAATTAGAAACTAAGGGATGAAAAGTAATGTTTGACGTATAAGGGAGGAAACAATCCTTGTGTGTGTGTGTGTTTGTGTGTGTGTGTAGTAGTAAGAGAGGGAGAGAGTCTGTCAATGGCCCAGCAGTTGAGTTGAGTCCCAGGGGGTTGGCGTGGATCTGCAAACTCACACTGCAGCAGCAGCACAGCTACAGAGAGAATCAGCAGAACACACCGCTCATAATCAGTTCACACTTTAGCCACAGCATATACCCAAAATCTGAATATGTCTTTAAATGTGCAAAATCTTGCAAAAGTGATAAGTTATCAGGCTGTTTATAAAGAGCCACAGCAATTGACAGTTGCAAATATGTCTCATAACTATTTATTACTATTATTATTATATTATTATTAATATAAGTGTTTTTATGCACAAAAAGATATAAAGTGAGAGTGATGCTTTATTTTTTTTTAACATGCTATAAAACCTCCTTTGACCTCCTCATTAACACCTTCAGTAAAAATACAACTCATCAAGCAGGTGCTTCACTGATTATAGGGTGCATATATATTCCTGTGCAGGCAGAAGAGCAGATATCTCTTTAAACAGAGTGTGTCCTGCTGCTGACTAGTGACTTTTCCCTCCCTCCTATATAAACCCAACTATTAATTACTAAAATTATTATATTATTATTAATATAAGTGTTTTTATGCACAAAAAGATATAAAGTGAGAGTGATGCTTTATTTTTTGTTTTTAACATGCTATTAAACCTGCTTTGTTAAAATACTCCTTATTAACACCTTCAGTAAAAATACAACTCATCAAGCAGGTTGCTTCACTTATTAGGGTGAATATATTCAATTTATTCAGTTTTTTTCCCCCAGGCCATCAGACTTTCAAATAGATAATTCATACGATACCTTCTCACACAAAAATATATCTTATACTGTATATACTGTATATGTTCTTAATGTATATGTTCTTAATATGTCTTTGTACAAAGTAATTCCTTTTATAATTGTAATGTAAATGTAATTATAATTCAACTTATTATTTCAATGGAACTTCCCAGCAAAAAGTGTTTCACACGTTTGTACCTCCTATATAAACCCAACTATTAATTACTAAAATTGTTATATTATTATTAATATAAGTGTTTTTATGCACAAAATGTCTTAAGATATAAAGTGAGTGATGCTTTATTTTTTTTAACATGCTATAAAAGCTGCTTTGATAAAATACTCCTCATTAACTACCTAACTACTTACTACTACTATTTACTACTCTAACCAATGGTGCACTTTACACTTACTTTACACTATACATCCTATATATCACTTTATAGACTGCACATATGCACATATTACATTTATTTATTGCACATATTACATTTATTTATTGACGGACTGTACACACTATGTTCAGCCATTCACTCTGTATCTTTTATATCTCTATTATTATAGTTTTTGTATACCTTTACCTCTCCTGTGTTTCACTCTGTTTGCTGATGTTGTTGCTTTGACACCTGAATTTCCCCCCGGGCATTAATAAAGGTTCATCTTATCTTATCTTATCTTATTAACACCTTCAGTAAAAAATACAACTCATCAAGCAGGTGCTTCACTGATTATAGGGTGAATATATTCCTAAATAACCAAAATATGAATATGTCTTCAAATGTGCAAAATCTTGCAAAAGTAATAAGTTATCAGGCTGTTTATAAAGAGCCACAGCAATTGACAGTTGCAAATATGTCTCATAACTATTAATTACTAAATATTATTATATTATTATTAATATAAGTGTTTTTATGCACAAAAACATATAAAGTGAGAGTGATGCTTTATTTTTTTTTAACATGCTATAAAACCTGCTTTGATAAAATACCCATCATTAACATCTTCAGTAAAAATACAACTCATCAAGCAGGTGCTTCAGTGATTATAGGGTGAATATATTCCTGCGCATGAAGGCAGAAGAGCAGATATCTCTTTAAACAGAGTGCGTCCTGCTGCTGACTAGTGACTTTTCTCCCTCCCTCCTATATAAACCCAGCTCTCCCGCTCCTACTGCAGTCACTTCTCCTCCGTCCGGCCTCATCATGAGTTTCACGGTAGAGCACCACCTTTTCGGTCCGACCTCGTACCGCAAGGCTCCTCGGACAGCCTCGGTGTCCTCCAGCTCCGGCTTCCACTCCCAGCGCCGCCGCCTCCTCACCTACAGCCAGCCGCCCTCCGTGGACAGCCTGGACACCTTCAACGGAGGCGACATGACGCGGAGGAACGAGAAGGAGATCCTGCAGACGCTCAACGACCGGTTCGCCGGCTACATCGACAAGGTGCGCAACCTGGAGATGCACAACCGCAACCTGGAGGCTGAAGCGGCGGCGCTGCGGCAGAGCCAGGCCGGACGCGCCTCTGTGGGGGAGCATTACGAGAGAGAGCTGGGCGACCTGAGGGGGCTCCTGCAGCAGCTGACCGGAGAGAAAGCTCGGGCGGCTCTTGAGCACGAACACCTGGAGGAGGACATCCAGCACCTGCGAGTCAGGCTGGAGGACGAGGCGCGCAACCGGGATGAGCTGGAGGCTGCAGGGCGCGCCATGAAGAAGTACGTGGAGGAGTGCAGGCTGGCGAGGATGGAGCTGGATAAGAAGCTCCGTGCACTGGAAGAGGAGGCCGCTTTCCTGAAGAAGAACCACGAGGAAGAAGTGGCGGAGCTCCTCGAGCAGATTCACGGCGCGCAGGTGAGCTTCGACATGCGAGGAGACACGCTGAAGGCTGACGTCACCGGCGCACTGCGAGAGATCCGCGCACAGCTGGACGGACACGCGTCCAAGAGCTCAACTCACGCGGAGGAATGGTTCAAAGGTGAGTTGGAGGAAAGAAAAAAGGGGAAAGTTTTAAAAACAAGTCTTTTTTTTAGTGTTTATTTAAATCACAGAGAAACTTCCACGTGCCATTTCATTTGTTTATTTGTTTTGCACAATTTAAGACTATACAACATAACAAAAAAAAAGAAAGAATAATATAAAGTGCAGGAAGAGGCAAAAAACCCACTGGGCTTATCTGAAGCCTCCACCTAGAGACAAGATTAATATAAAGAAATAATAGATTACATAATAGTGATAACAAACGATTAGGACAAGATATATATAATAACAACAATAACACTACAGTAAATATATCAAAAAAGATAAGTGTGTGTGTTTGTGTGTGTTGCGTGGAAGTGTATGGTTAGTGTGCAGCACAGTGTTTGTTCTCTGTCCGTGGTGCTGAAGTCTATTCACATGTTTAAATTAGCATATCTATTTTTTGAGGTTGTTTTCTCTATAGTGTACTCGATGGGTTTGTCTGTCAGCTCATCTACTTAAAAGTTGGTTTATGGACTGTTGTAATTACAAACAGTGGATTGCATATAGGAAAACAGCCTTGAAAAAAGTGACAAAATAAAGTATAAGAAAAATAAATTAGCCTATTTGTAGCCCTGTTGTAATGCATAAGGTGATTTTAAGGGAATGAGCAGTGGTCGTGCTCATATCAGGTTTGCAGGAGTTGAAATGAGAACCTTAAAACACAAACTATTTCGCATGCTGACTTCTAATCTCTGCAGATAAACAGATCAGGTCTTGATCCCACCAACCTGCCAGATCGCAAATTAAGTAAATCAAGGCGGATAGGATGAATATAAACCGCATGCAAGATCAATAGGCTATTAGTTAAATAATATGACCTCGAGTTTAAATGCTGCGCCTCTCTGTGGGTGCGTCTCTGCCGCAGAATGGTCATTTTTACTTTAAGGCAGGCACTGCAGGAGTGAGATGGCACACAGAGAGAGGAGACTGTGATTCATTTGCACTCTCACTGCTGGTAACAGTGGGTGTGTTCTTTGCTTTCGCCCTATACATGAACCTGAACCTCTACAAATAGAATAGTTGCATGAAGGTCACTGTTAGATACTGCTTCATCATTCTAACTGTCATCCTCCTTGATGTCGTGACTGGAGACCACCAAGGACATGGAAGTGACAGCTATGCATGTAGATCATGATGGATGAATCCTCTTCACAATTATACTGTAAGAAGATGCAACATCAGATGCACACTGACCTTTGTAATACTGCACAAATACACAGTCGACAACTTTAAAGGCCAAGAAGGGTTTTTTATCTGCACTGCATGTCACAGAGCTTAATGAGCTATAGATTGACTCTTGCTGCACATCGACGTGCTGACTTGATGTAACCAGTGAAAGGTGCAAACAGAATGACCTTCCCTGTGTGGTGGTGTCCAGCTGACTGCAGCAGTGTGGCTCATTCATGCTTGGAGGAGGGAGGGAGCTGAGTCAGACTCCTGACTGACAGATGGACACTGTCAAGGTTATTCAGGCTCCCTAGTGGAGACTCTCTGAGGACGGGTCAAATGTCTCAGGATCAAGATAAAAAACAACAATGCATGCCCGTGGACTCAATAAGAATGCAGGATTTCTCTGTACTTCAGCAGGTCACTGTCAAACAGTTTTGGGACGTGAGCCAGTCAATGGTATGACACAGCAAATGTAATTTTCTAAGTCGTTCTTTTGTATATCATGTCTGCAGTGCGTATGGAGCATCTGTCTGAAGCTGCCAGGTCCAACCAGAGTGCAATCCGTGGAAGCCAGGAGGAGATCATTGACTACCGCCGTCAGCTCCAGAGCCGCACTATTGAGCTGGAGACTCTTCGTGGAACCAAGGACTCACTGGAGAGGCAGCGTATGGAGGGTGAAGACAGACACCACGATGACCTCAACTCCCTACAGGCAGGACATCAACACAAATATCTCACATTGGGGGAAACCACGTTCATCTCACCTCCTTACCACCTGCATAATATTTGACTTGTGAGGCTACATGTTTTTCTTTTTGCAGGAGACCATCAATCAGCTGGACAATGAGCTGAAATCCACCAAATGGGAGATGGCCAGCCAGCTGAAAGACTATCAGGAGCTGCTGAATGTGAAGATGGCTCTAGATATTGAGATCGCTGCTTATAGGTTGGCCAGGGTTTAAAACCACACATTATGAAATTGATTTTTAATGTCAAACGTTATTGACATTTTCCCTGACTGTGTGTCTTTGTGTTTTACAACAGGAAGTTACTGGAGGGAGAGGAGAACCGCTTCGTGTCAGGAGGAGGTCCCTACTCTTACCTGGAGAGCAGAATCTCCTCCCACATGAAAGTGAAAGAGGAGATCACAGATACCGTCATAGTGGAGGAACAGACAGATGAGACCCAGGTGACAGAGGTGACAGAGGAGGCAGATGAGGAGGAAGAGGAGGAAAAAGAGGAGGGAGAAGAAGAAGAAGAAGGTGAGGAAACCAAAGAAGAAGAGGAGGAAGAAGGTGAGGAAGCAGAAGATAAGAAGGAAGGAGAAGAGGAGAAGGAGGAAGAAAAGGAAGAGGAGGAGGAGAAGGATGAGGATGAGAAGGAGAAGGGAGAGGATGAGGAGGCAGGTGAGGAAGAAGAGTCCAAATCTCCAGAAAAGGATGCATCCCCTCAGCCTAAATCTCCTGCTGTCAAATCACCAGAATCTAAATCTCCACCAAAATCACCAGAACCTAAATCACCAGCAGCCAAATCACCCACCAAGTCACCTGCACCAAAGTCACCTGTGTCAAAGTCCCCACCCAAATCCCCTGAATCTAAATCTCCTCGCCCCAAGTCTCCTGAACCAAAGTCTCCGGAGGAAGAGAAGGCCAAGCCTGCTGCCGCCAAAGACACCCCTAAAGAAGAGAAGAAAGAGGAGAAGCCTGTCAAGGAGGAAAAGAAGGAGAAAGAGCAACCTGTGAAGGAGGAGAAGAAGCCAGAGCCCAAGGAGAAGGAGCCAGAGAAGCCTGATACAAAGAAAGAGAGCAAGGCAGATGAAGCGCCAAAGAAGGATGACGCTTCGAAACCTGCTGCTCCCAGCAAGCCCGCAGAAGACAAACCTGCCCCCAAGTCTGAGCCTAAAGAGAGCGCTCCCCCCGCCAAGGAGGAGAAACCCTCTGCTCCTAAACCAGAGAAGGCCGAGCCAGAGGCGAAACCCGCCCCTAAAGCAGAGCCCGAGAAAACAGAGGGCAAGAAGGAAGAGGCAAAGAAGGAAGAGGCAAAGAAGCCAGAGGAGAAGCCCACACCTAAAGCCGAACCCGAGAAAACAGAGAGCAAGAAAGACGAGAAGAAGCCAGAGGCCAAAAAGGAGCCTAGTAAAGAAGAGAGTAAGGAGGTGAAGGAGGCAGAGAAGGCGGAGAAATCTTCTGGCACAGAGTCAAAGGAGAGCAAGGACGAGAAGGCCAAGAAGTAAGAATGATGAGCTATGATTCAAGGCACGAGAAGAGGAGAGGAGAAGGAGGTGGAGATGCCAAAGAACTATGAGGGTAGGCAGGGTAAAGAGCAGGAGAAAGGGGCTGGACGCACCCAAATGTCCAAAGCAGGCGATGGTATGTAAGCAATAGTGATTTCTGTAGCAAATAACCCCACGCTCCCTAAGTATGGCCATTACACACCCCTGATGCTTCTGATGTATGACTGTAGTGAATGCAGAATGCTCTAAACTCTTTATCTGAATGTGACAAACTGCCCTTAATACATAACAAGTGCATTTAAACTGAATCCCGCTGACAGGGACTGCAGGGGCCTGCCTTCAAGGGTAGAGATGTCAACACAGTGTCAAGCTTAAGATTGTGACAGATATTGAATATAAAAAAAAGGTATATTTAAGGAGATACAAATGTCTATATTATATTTACAGATACATCTATAAGACAGACTTGAATTTTGCTTGTTGTGCACCTTAACGCAGCTTCTCTTGACTGACAGTTGAACTGCAGTGTCTCACTTCTTCTGATCTGCAATGCTAGGACGATGATGTGTCAACTATGTATAAACTGCTGAGAATATGCAATATGAAACAGATAAATAAAGAATGAAAAATCAAACATAAATGGCCTTTGGGAAATTTCTTAATCTGTTTAAAAAAAAAAAAAAAAAAAATCAATGGTACATTGATTTCTGGTGAGAATTTATGAAGGAGAAGTGTCAGGAAGAGTGATAATAGAAGGTGCGAGGCCTGAGATGTAAACGCTGCGAGTAACTGCACTGCATTGCGGCTAAGGAGAGGGGGAGCTGTACCCACCCACAGCAGCCACTGCACCCTCCCTCACGTCCCACAGACCACGCTCATGTATAAATCAGGAGCAGCGCAGCTCGATCGCACTGAACAGGCTCGGTATTGCCCATTATTTCCAGCTCTGCCTCACTGCAAAATGGGGAAAGTTCACACACTGAAGCAGTTATTTTAAAATCCATTACTGCTGATTCATTATTACCACAAACACCAGTTATGTAATGAGTATAATGAAAAGAACACTGATGAAACCAAACAAAATTAATGAGATGCAAATCATTCAAGTCATTTTTGGTCATGCCTTACAGTAGTGAAAAGGTGTAGCTACATTTCTAATAGGATTTCCTAATGAGTGCAGCAGCTGCTTACAAAAGCCATTCATGATTTCGTTTAGGATACATTTCTGACATTGGACACACTTTTGGCTGACATTGGAAGGATTTCTCCCCTAGCACTGGAGTTCAGTGTTCACATCCAATCTCTTTGCACATGATAAATGGATTTGTATTAATGGGATCAGCAGCCATGTCATCAAACACAACAGGTGGAAGTTACTAATGTCTTTTTCTCTTGTCACTGCACTTTTGTTAGAATACTTAGTAAACTCAGTCTTATTGTTTTCCTGAAATACTCACATCTGACAACACATCAGCTCTGACAGTTCTCAGTAGGCTTGTTGTTGTAGAGCCAAGACAAGCTATCTGGTTTCATTTTGGTTGTGCTCTTTACTGATTACTTTGAGTTTTTCCAGTTACAAGACAAGTTATTTTTCCCTTAAAGAACCAAATAGAAAAAATGAAGGCTGCCACCTCTTAGTCTAATCATCGGTTGTTTTGGTCTTAGTCGACTAAGATTTCTTTAGTTGCTTTTTTATGCTGAATTAATTTCCAAGAAACTTATGAGCACATCTCTGGTAAACACAAGATTTAAAGTGGTGCTTTTGTGTGATTCTTTGTGGAGAAACTAAAATCAACTAATGGATTAGTCAACAAAAATGGTGTTAGTCGATTAAGCCTTTCTTTGGTCCAGGACAGCCCTTAAAGTCTAAGTTTACCTTTCATAGAGGTAAATTTAACCCTGAAGATTTACAAAAAAGCTTTACTTTTTGTATCTTGAGGAATATACAAGTATGAGTAGAAGTCCCTGATTGCAGAACTCCTTTCACCATGAAAATCCTCACTCACATTTTAAATAGTAATCACCACCAGTGGTCTTGTCTTCTCCTTCCAATTACACACATCCATAAATCTATGAGGCATTAATGTTTGGATTCCGTTAAATCCTGCTGAATTTGCACTCTAATGTGCAAGAAGATAAGTGAGTGATATTTTTGCTGAACACTTTGTGGACTGCTGCTAGCTATTCATAAAATCAGAGTCATCCTTGATGGCTTGATGGATTGAATTGGCATCAGTATTCTGAATAACAACCTGTTTTTCTTCCATTAAAGCATCCAGAATGATAACTGAAAAGGTCAAAGGCTAGGTATTATATTCCATGGAAGTAACTCTCTGGGGAAATGACTCAGCTTGCTGTAGCACTGAACCACAATGGCATAATAATCAGCTAGTGCAGACGAAGCCTATAAATAGAGCAGCACAGAGAGGTGAGGGTGGAGAGGGATAAAACAGAAATTTGGGCGTGTACAACAAAGCATGGATGCAACAGAGCCTTAAATAGACCAGATACACTCTCATTCAAGAAAATAACACGGTGTTTTTTATTTTCAAACAGGTAAAAAGACTTTTAAAAAGGGATACTTTGTGTGTCAAAGAGCCACAAAGGCTAGCTTGAGGGACTTAGAGTTGTACAGTACAGCAGTGAGAATCATATGGACAGATCTAGCGGTGACTGAAGAAGCCCTGAGGGTGGTTGTACTTGAATGGTTTCAGACGATTTGGACCCCTGAGAAAGAGAGCGAGATGTCAGAGATACAGTAAGTCTATTCAGATATGATCTTTCACCACATTTTGTTCATTAATAGCTTCTTGTGAGTGGACTGTACCTGACAGTGCGCAGGCACATCTTTTCTCTGGGAAACTCTCGTGGTCCCTCCACACTGTCATCTTGTCCTTCAGTCTCCAAATACACATCCAGGCAGACACACAGGCGTGAGAACTGATTGGTCAGGAGCTGGTGTCCTGGACGTGGGCCCTGGAGTTCATTTTTGAACACGTTGACCTCGCTCTCCATGGCCTTAAAAAAGGAAAAGATGAGTCAGTTAGAACCTGAAATATCTAGACGTAATATGAGCTTGTGCAACAATAGAACACAAGCTTATGCAACATGAGTGATCAATATTGATAAATGCTCGTACTCGAAGGTTGTCGTCAGTGCGTCCACTGCGCTCTCCCTTCCAGCTGAGGGAGAGGGAGAAAAGAGGAGAGATTTCTGGGTAACGGGGACTCAGAACCACAGCGGCCTGGAGGCAAGCTGAAGAAGAAAAAGATCAGAGCAGGTGGGTTATAATAAATAAATAAATAAATAAATAAATAACAAGTTATCAATATTGGCCAATTCCATCATCAGTGATAGTATTTTACCTGTGCCCCTTTCCACCACAGCCATGAAGTACAGATCAGTCTCCTTCGCCAGCCCAGCATCCGTCACATGACGAGTATACGCCAGCTCCTACCAAGAGGGAGAGAAGTATCCCAGTGAGATGTGTGCTACATGAGGTGTATTTCTTTTCTTTTAAAAACAGGTGATTTCAAACATCTGTGTGTTTATGTATGCATATACCATGTACTCCTGCTGGGTGGTGGTGGTCCAGCGAGCTAAACGGGAGATGATCTTGGCAGGAAAGAGCTGCTGACACTCACTGGAGACGGGGATGATGCTGTGCTCTGAGGACAGGAGCACAAAACAATCTAAGTCGAAATGTCCCGTCTCTTCTTCAAGAGTTATTCGATGTGAGGTCGTTAACATATAATGTACCTAAAGAGGCGAACTGTTTGTGCAAAGCCAAGCGGGACTGGAGTCGTCCCCTCAGCAGCTTCATGGTGCTCTCCATGTGGCTGGCACTCAGAGAACTGCCCACACACACACCCTGGAAAAAACACGAGCAACATGATGAGGCTGTAACTAACGCGCGCGTGCGTGCGCGCACGCGCACGCACACACACACACACACACACACACACACACACACACACACACACACACACACACACACACACACACACACACACACACACACACACACACACACACACACACACACACACACACACACACACACACACACACACACACACACACACACACACACACACACACACACACACACACACACACACACACACACACACACACACACACACACACACACACACACACACACACACACACACACACACACACACACACACACACACACACACAGAGAGAGAGACCGTGCTCAACTGATTTCAACACACACCTCTGAGGGATCTTTGGGGAAATGTAGTCCTCCTAGACTCTGAACCCACATGTAGGGATGGCCCAGCTCCTCCACATAATCAGCAAAGCAAACAATCCTAAAAGGAATTATGGGGTTAATTCTGCTGGAATTTCATTAAAGTCAATGCTGTGACTTCGCTTCACATCTTCTCATTTCCTTTTAATTACTTGACATCCTCACCCGACTTTGTCAAACTGGTAGCGATTAGCTGGATTGGGCGTTTCTCGTCCCTGGTCGCTGGTGTAGAGGCAGCTGAGTAGAGTGTCGGATTTCAGCAGGTCCCTGCAAAAGAAGACATCATTATTAGACTTTCCTTTCAGGGACACGGAGAGGAAGACGGATGCTTACGTCCTGTAGGTAGGTTGGTTTGCGGTGGAAGAGGCATCCATCTCTACACACATTAGAGAATAGACAGACGAGATAAAATACACACATACCCGGCGCTGATGGCCGCGTTGAGGTCTGTGGAGGTGGAGACCTTGGTCTTGACTGTCATAATGTTCAGATTCATCAGGTAGTAGAAGTGGAGATGGAGGATGCTGCCATCTGTGGAGATATGATGGATAACACATGATGATGAACTAATCCATTAGTAGCGCAATACTCCCTCCGTGCCCCCTCTTTTCATTAATCCTCCCAGTGAACGTCCCCCAGGGTTTTTCTTTACACTGCAGCGCATTAGAGAGCAATAACAGGGTGTGGTCACGACGGCAGCCAGCAGCACCCAGGGGATACATACTATGCTGATGGTCACCTTTCACACTCCGCTCTCTGCAGTCACGGTGAACTCAGTGACACTCTGTCACTCACTGACACCTACGCTGCTCACTTTTTGCCTTTACTGCAGTAAACCGACTGCTGCAGTTGGCAGCAGCGAAGACAACCGGGGTGAGGGAAGGCTCTAGAAATACGAGCAGAGGTTAGAGGAAGAGTGGTGATGAGAAAATATGCTTACAGCATGTTGTAGGTGCTGCAGACCCACAATACTGCAAGCATCTCTCTCACCTCTCTCCCTCCCTCCTCCCCCTTTAGGTAGAGTTACGCCTGCAATGCAGATCCCCCTATAATCTGTCACTATTCCTTTTGTTGCCAGCAGAGGGAACACGAGGGTCAAATGGTGTCGTGACATCATAGCAGACTGGGTCACGCTTACTTTCTTTCACTTACTATCCGGTAGGTATAGAGTTACCACAATACGCAGTATAGCTATGGATACATTACAGATGACTTGTAAATACGTGGGCTTCAATGTGCTGCGTAAAGACAGGGAATGCAAAGATCTATTTGGTGCAGAAATCATCAAGAATAGAATGAATAGAGTGAGTTACCTTTACACTTGAGGTCCAAGCAGAGGGACAGAGGGTGCCTTTTCAGCATCTCCCGTCTTTTGTCATCCAACTGGCCACCTGTAGTTGGCCTTCTTCTCTTCTGTCGATAAAAAGCAATGGAAACAAGAGATGAAAAGACAGAAAGCAGAATAAAGTGCATGTTTGACATTGTGGCATATCAAATAAATTAGAAAAACAATTTGCATCAAATTCCAGGTGCTCCCAGGAGAAACGTGATATTGACTTCTACTGTTACAGATAAAAGAAGGAAGCAGCCGTTCAAAGGAAGGGCTGGAAGAAGGCGTTTCAGATGAAAATTTGCTCTTCAAACTTATTTGCTGCTACCTGCCCATTTGCACTATAGTATATTTGGACGTTTTTAATGGAGTGTTGTGTGTATTATGTACCTTGCTGTACTTGGAGAATAAAGCTAAACTAATATATGAAATGTCAGATAGAAGTTGCATCAAAATACAAAACATTTGTTCCCGAATCAGTAATTTAGAAAATACACATTTACTTCACTAGAGAAACATCCCGACAGACAGCACTGGTTCGGTGCTGAGTGTGCATGTCCGAGGTGCGCTCAGGTTACAGTCACCTAGCCATTCTTGGAAAATATTTCCCAGAAACCCCCAGCTGGCACTCCTCCGGATGCAGGAAGCGATCGATAGTGGCCGCTCCCCATCCGCCACACCACAATGTGTGACAGTTGGGGCTTCAGGATCAGTTTGTGTGGTTTTTTAAGAAATCATTGAACTCTCTGACCTGAAGGTGCTCGTGTGTGTGTGTGTGTGTGTGTGTGTGTGTGTGTGTGTGTGTGTGTGTGTTGGGAGTAAAGCCAGGCCTGAGACTCACCGTTTTCTCCTGCTCCTCCTCTGCATCCGAGTCACTCTCATCATCTGGATGAAACCAGAACACATCATTTTATTTTTGTTGGAAATGCATCTCTCATAAATACATCTTGATAAATTAAGCAACATAGAATATAACAGAAGATGAGCTGAACAACGAAGCTAAGTGTCTGTCTAATATGTGTACATGCTGCATGTGTGATGGCAGGCATGTAAAGCAGTGTTTGTACCCTGGGAATCTTCTGGAGGTTTGGACAGGGCCTTGGCCTCATCCACATCACCACTGATTGAGACACTCAGGTTCTTGTCTGACATGGAAACAAAAATAAATCATTTACAATCAGAGCTTACGTCCCATAAAAAAAAAACTCTACTTTGTCTTGAAACACATGATATTCTTCCACTAATGACTACGTACCACAGGCCTGGCCATAGGCATTGGCTTGAACGAACAGGACATAGAGAGCTGGAGGCAGATGGCGGGCAACCTCTGTCTGTATCTGAGCCTGTTCAAACGGCATGGCCAGGTACTCCTGCACTGGGAGAGAGGCCTGGGATAGAAGAGAGAGGAGAAATCATATGGTCATTCAGAGGATCCATACGTGGTGTCTGTTGGTGGTACAGCAGATAAGACCTTCACCTCCGTGAAGAAAAAAGATTAATAAAATAAACAGTCAATATCATACATAATAAATGGACAACACTTTCAAAAATCAATGCTCCAAGCTGCTGCAACTGGAACAAAACCAGAGTGATGGTGTGGTCCTATACTGTACCTGCATGATGGCATTGAGTCCAGGCTGCAAGCTGGTCAGATGCTCCTTCTTCACGTCGATGCTCTTATGGATCTTCTCCTTTGTGGACTGTGATTCCTTGTATTTCTCTGCCAATCTGTATGCAAGCACAAACTTTTAACAGCTGCTCTATGCTTCCCAAAATTCGAGACTGCGTTTTTTTTTTTAAAATCATAGCATGCTACTAATGTTGTGTACAAGTTTGCATACCTCTTTCTCTGCTCGAGCTCCCAGTCCAGTCGTGCCAGTGTGAGTTGGTGGGGATCATTTTTGGTGAGTGGAGGCCTGGAAATGTCCTGCGGAGCCTCCTGGTAAAACTCGTCCTCAGACACCAAGTCTATCTCCTCATGCTTAGACCTGGATCAGGAAAGATATGGTAACTCAGCCTGCTTTTTTGTTCTTCTTGTATATAATCATTGATAACCTCAGTAGATTTTCATTGTGCTTGGTCTCAAGTATGTTCAAAGTAAAAGCTGTTGTAGCTGAATTAGATATTTGGCACTAACTTGAACTCCAGACACTTGCTGATCTCCTTCTGAAGATGCATAACTTCATACAGCAGGTTCTGTAACTGAAGGTGCAGCACATCCACTTTCTGCTTTGCCTGAAGGAAAGAAAGGTGGTTATGGTTTGTTTGCAGACACAACCCTGGAAATAAATACATGCCAAACAATATGCCAAGAATCCGAACCAAGACTCAATAAGAACAAGGATCAATAAGCAGGATCTGAAACTGGATCAATGAATTCTGAACGAAAACGAACCCAAGGGTGTACAAGCTTTCTCTGCTGACAGTGGCAGCTACTGCAGTTAGGTGTTAAAAGTAGAAACAAAGTGCTTGGTGCTCAACTTGCATTTCCTTCTCAGCACAAAAGGGAGCTGAGGCAGCACTTTTTCAGCAAATGAATGGAATCGAGTGAACTTAATCTAAGAAGGTACTTCGGTTGATATGTCATAAAAGTTGCTCAGCGTTTGAGAGTTGTGTGGGAGTTACCTCGTGTGTCTGGTCTCTGCCTCTCTTTAATCGCATATGAGCCAGGCGATTGAGTTTTTTCAGATTCATGAAGTGGATGCAGCTCTGCATTCGTTTCTGCTCGACGTCAACACACTGAGAACAGACACAACTAGTTACTTTTTTTATTGTGGCGGAGACAAACAATCAACTGTGTATGGGATCATATACAAAATGATGTGGTGTATTTAGATTTAAGTTTCTGCTGTGGAGGAATGTACTTGTTTCTACAGTGACAGACCAGCAAATCACCTTGATGAGTTTAACTCGTCTGTAATGTGACTACATTATTACTTACAAAAACAGACTATGAGATCAGTCTATAGTGACAGAGTAGTTTGAATGTGTGTTATATCCTCTTAAAAGTCTGATTCTTACCCCCTCCTTGGCTCCATTGGCTTTCAGCTCCTGGATCTCACTCATGAGTGTGGCCAAACTCTCACATGACTCTTTGTACTGCAGGAAGTCCTGCCTTGGGTCCCTGGCATCCAGCTCCACCTCCTCACTGTACACACGCACATCCTGGAATATTTAAAAACACCTACATCAGTATATACTTCCATAACTACATGGACTAGATGCACTTTATTTGTTGTATTTTATCATGCACTTTAACCTGACTGCAATTGCACTTTGAACTGTATTTGTTATGATATTGCACATGCCGACCGATTATACTATTTATTATGTATTATAATCATTGTCTTTTATATTGTTTTAGATTGTCTATTTACTTTTACTGCCCGTTATGACAGTTTGCACATACGATGACACTGGTCACTAACCTCATAGCTGTCTTTATACAGTACCCTATATTTATTTATAGACTTGTCTTTTAATGCATCGTGTATGTGATGGGGAGTTGCAAACTCAATTTCATTGTACCTATACAATGACAATAAAAGAAAACTAATCTAATCTAATATCACACCACTGTCGGTCAGGCTTCAACTTGAGCCCACTCTTTTTGCTGCTGTAAGAAGTCAGAGTGCTGACTCCATTATAACACAACTAGCAGGGATTCACTGAGTTCATTCAGGTCCCAGACACTGAACCTGACTCAAACTTCAATATTGATAACTCGTATTTTTCCACTAAC
Organism: Sebastes umbrosus; assembly: GCF_015220745.1. Lineage (NCBI taxonomy): Eukaryota > Metazoa > Chordata > Actinopteri > Perciformes > Sebastidae > Sebastes > Sebastes umbrosus. Next base: position 16,820,200 of record NC_051276.1, on the reverse strand, counting down.
CTAAATTAGCAACTAGATATCTGGTTGGTAACAATATAAAGTAGTGCTTAGAATAGTGGATGTACAGGAGCGCTATCGCAGGTTCTTCCTTCCTGCAGCTGTCAGACTCCACAACCAGCACTGCTCCCAGTAGACCACTTACACACCAAAAAACTGACAATAACCTGATATTTTCAGGTGGAATTTCATTTATTCATTAATTCTCACTGTGCAATACCATTTTCCACTTATGCAATTTTGTTAATAGTCTGTTTATCGTCAATACTGTATATCCTGCTCCTATTTTTATAATTCCTTCTATTTAAATGGTTCATATTTTGTTACACTTTGTTCAGCTCTTTTTTTTTTTTTACTGTGTTAGCTGATGCATCTTGTTTTTTGCACTATCCCCTTTGCTGCTGTACACTGCAAATTTCCCCACTGCGGGACTAATAAAGGAATATCTTATCTTACATCCAACCTAGTATTTGCTCCCATAGTTAATTTACCATCAAGAGTTTTGTGTTTCAATCACACGTGGACCTTCATCCCAATCACAAAAGCAGAATTTTAATCTTGTGGAGATTTTCTATGAGACATAAGTACTTAGCACCTCAGTGTCTACATGGCTACATAGCCCAATGACACCATGACGAGGCGTATTAATGCTGCTGACAGAGGACTGTGACTCCAGTCCTTCTGCTGGGGGTCTCCCTACACCATGGGTCAGCAACCTTTACTATCAAAAGAGCCATTTCAGGCAAAAGTAAAAGAAGACAAATCTGTCTGGAGCCACAAAACATTTGAGCATTGTGATGAAGGTAACACAGTTTATAGTGTAAGTATATAAGTCTAATGCAGTGAGGGCCAAAGTGTAAATGTACTATGGAGTATTAGGACCACATTGTGAGAAAAAACATCTGAGATTTACAGAATAAAGTCATAATATTATGAGAAAAAAAGTTGTAAAATTATGGGAATAAAGTCATAACTTTCATAACATAATATTACAACTTTTGTCTCATAAATGTATGACTTTATTCTCATAATATTACAACTCTCTTCTCTACCTGCTGCTCGCCCTCTCCGCGTCCTCGCTTCATCTCTGGGGTTCCTCCTTCACTGCGGACAACCTTTGATTTCCTCTTCTTCAGAGCGTCTGATGACATAGCTGGCTGAATAAAGAAGAGGAACATAAGGGGCTTTAATACATTAAGATGAAGATAAGCCATAACAACCGTTAGTTAGTTACAGTAACACAGAACCTAGGTAACTGTTACCGTGCCAACAACAGCGAGCTGATGTTAGCCCTGTTAGCTCTGTGAGGCTAACCGGCTGGTCGGTTCATAAAAGCATGTTTACAATCATCAATACAAACCCGTCAATGCATTGTATGTTTGATTGTGATGTATCTATAAACATCCACATACCTGAGTGGTGACAAAAATACGTCTGAAGTTCTTAAATCGTGCGCAAAATGCACATGAACAGGATTCCTGTTGAAGGATTCACCGGAAGTGAAGATGGACGGAATCCCTGCTGGGACAAAAAAACCCTAGAGCGCATATCCGCCGAGGAACTACAGCTACACTGCCCCCTACAAGAAGCAAATTAACCCGGTATTGCAAGTCATTCAAAAAAGACTGCAATACACTAAAAAGAATAAATAAATAAATAAACAAAAATATTAAATTATATATACACAATAAAATATATAAGATACAGTAAAAGTAGCATTTAAAAAAATATAAATTATTTAAAAATTAAAGGGACTATTTGTAACTTTGTATGCGCATAAATGTAGCGGGTCGGCACACATGCGCGCTTGCATATGCGCGTTCGCGTGTAGCCACTGTACCCTCCTCCTCTGCCTGCTCGCCTTCACTCAGACAGCTCAGCTCGCTCCACCTCTAGACGTGAACGCGCGCTCACTCCACACTGCAGAAGAGTTAGTTTAGCTCTGAGAATATCCAGTGAATGTACAGGGGACGTTTGTGCAGAAATAACTGCTGCAGCTCCTCCAGACCAACAGAGGTTTTCCGTGTCTTGTGAAGTGACGGAGCTCTACAGAGATTTACGTTGTCTTCTCGTTACCGACCAGGTGCCGGTGTCTCCTCTGCTCTCTCCGGCTGCGGGCGGAGAGAGCAGGGAGACACGCTGGAGAGCCCCGCTGCCTCAGCCTGCACTTAGGCAGGAAAAGCCAACACTAGGATCAGATCTAAATCATGTTCATGGAGAGACCTCCGTCTGGTCAGCTAACATTACTGCCAAGCAGCTGAAATATAGAGTGATATTGTGGTTTTAGCTGACGTGTGTCGCCTCACTGTTTTGAGTGATGCTCGTTCAGGTATATTGAGAGCGAGCAAGCGTGAGCCCGACGCTGACTTTCATTGATTTCATGGCCACAGGTGTCGCTGTTAAGAAGCATTTCTGAAAGTTACAAATAGTCCCTTTAAAGTCATGTATGTAAATATATAAGTACTGTTATATAGATGAAATTGCCTTGTCTGTGTTGAATGCAAAAGCTTCTGAAAACCAACCAATATCATATAAATACCTATTTAACAGTTTTCTTCATATCCTTGTTTTTTTATATCTGGTATATTCTTTTGTACTTTGTACTTTGCACTACTAACTGTTTTACTGCCTTTTTACCAACATGTTTTGCACTATGGAACTATGATGCTGGAAACTTGAATTTCCCTTGGGATCAAGGTAGTTAGTTATAGTAAATATATAAGGTACAGTAAAAGTAGCATTTAAAAAAATATAAATTATCATTTAAAAATTAAAGTCATGTACGTAAATACTCTATACTGATTTTTTTTTTAATAAACTGTTTACTTACAAAGAAATATGCTATATATATGAAATTGCCTTGTCTGTGTTGAATGCAAAAGCTTCTGAAAACCAACCAATATCATATACATACCTATATGTACAATAATGTATACTGTACATTACTCGTAACATTTCACATCTGATTTAAAAACAACAAAATAGGCCACATACATTCAAAAATTATTTATTCACAGTTCTAGTGACAATTTAAAAATGTACAAAGACACATATGACAAGGGTCAGCATACTAAGTTACATCAAATGTGAACATTTGCTCTACTTCTTCTCTTTTACACTTAGCAGACCAAGGAATCAGTCAGTCTACCCTCACTTGGCCATATCTATCAGACTTTGCAAAGATGTGGGCACCCAAGTCTTCTCTCCTTGCACAAACACAACCCCTCTGTCTATGTAGATGACGATACGCCCAAAGGTGTACAGCTGTTTGCCCTCGTGCCGTTTGGCCACTAAGGGCATGAAGACAATGTTGTTCTCCTCTGCCTTAGTCTGAATCAGATCTTTAAAGTTAGTAGGCACACCAGCACTGATGCCTCTGTGAGCCACACTCTCTGCATCTCTGCGCTCCTGCATCGCTTCATACTGGAAGTCCTTTCGTCTCTCGGTCTGTGTCAGATATGCAATATTCTCCCTTGCACCAGGTTGCATATATCCACCTGTGGATGTAAAAAAGAAGGAGTGTTGTAATATGTTTTCTTGCAGCAGAGAAAAAAAGGGCTGAATTATCATAATTGTAAAAAGGAAAGCTGTTCTATAATTTTAATATGTTTATTTTCTGAGACTGTGTGTAATACCAACCCATGCCTGAAGACACTGCGCGGTTCATGATGTCCAAAGCTTCGTTGAATTTCTCCTTAATGAGCGGCTGTGACAACAAGGCGTCACTAAACATGGTTTTCCAGCCCAGGTACCATTTAGTGATTTCCTCATAGTTGGGACTGTTGCTCAACCATGAACACAGGACCTATAATCAGCAAAACACAAACAGACATAACAAAGTCACAAAATTACAATTGTTCAATAATCAACTGCAGTTAAGCGCATCTCAATTACTTCCTGTTCTGTGTGAGTATATTCACTGACCTGCAACCACTTTGTAAAGAAGTTTTTGTCCAACAGGGACACAAGGCTGGAGAGGGACAACATGCCCTCCCAGTCCATCACCCAGTGAAATGGCTCCATCTGCTGCTGGTGAGGGTTGATAACCAGCTCTTCCAGGCACAGAGCTGAGGAGGGACACAGAAGCCATCACATGAAGAAGAGAAACCAGTGGGAAAAGGAGGGACAGGGAAGGATAAGACTGCTGCTGGGAAAATACATTTTCTTCCACTGCTACTGCTAAGGCTATTACCGATGAAAGACCTACCTAGTTTAGGGATGATATTTTTCACCATGAAGGCCTCCCATGCACCTGGTGTGAAAACATCTTTCCAAGGCTGCAGAATGAGGCGAGCTGAAGCGTCGCTGGGATGCCATCGCTGCAAGGCACTGGATAGCTTGCTCCTGATTGGTGGGTAGAGAGGCTCTAGACGTGATTGGAGCAGAGGCAGCCAAGGATGAATCCAGGAGTGGATGGGCACTGTGTCAGTTAAAGGGTTCCAGTTATCCACCTATTAGACAGGAAACAGAAATGAATAAAAACAGCTCTCAATGTAGATGGCAATTATTATTATTTCTCTACATCCAAATAAGTGTGTCTTTAAGTGGAGACGTGTCTTGCCTCTCGCTGTAGCCGGGGTAAGATCAGCTGCTCCATCAGGTGATCCAGGATCCACAGAGGTAGAATAGGAGCCCACACTTCCACACAGTCCACCATTGGCCCTACCATTCGAGGCTGCCAGCCTGTCACACAGGGCCGCATCACTGGGATCCACACTTCCCACAAGAGTCTGGACCGACAAAGACAGGACACACACACACACACGTCTTCAAAAACAGGCTTTAACACCTAGCCAGTAGAATTCATTCATGTAAATACATGAGCACAGCTTATTATGTTCTGTGTATTTAAAATGACCTGTGGTAAGGGTCCATGTTTGAATCCGGGGCACTGCTATGGAGATCTCTAGATTCAAGGATTGCTCTCCACTGACCGATGTCTTCCAGACAATACGAGCTGTCCTGAAATAATCAGAGAACAGTCTGAGTAGTAAGTGGTAGTTTCACTATTAATTATTAAAGATTAAAGTATGTGGTTACCTCAAAAGAAGATAATTGCTAAGACATACCTTAAGAGGGTCCCAGGAACGAAGTTTCTCTTTGAGTAACGGCTGAACAACAGCTACAGCCAGGTCTGCCAATCCCATGGTCTTGTATTCTTCATAATAGTCCGTTTGCAAAGTCTCAAAGATCCGGGCACACTCCTGAAGAAAGAGAAGGAAGACACCAAAACGATTACCTATATGGATGTGATAACAGCGCAAGATCTAACAAACAGCCTGACAACTGTAGCTGTTAGTTGTGTGTGTATATGTACCTGCAGGGTGGGTCCCTCCCCAGGTGCCATCTCCCCAGAAGGAAAACGCGCCACCAACGCCAGAACGGCCTCCATTCTCTGGATGGCATCTTGCTCTGTATCCAGTCTGCTCTGCAGTGCTCGTGACTCGTGGCTCAGAGACACAACTACGTCTTTTTCATGCTGCAGACGTCTGGCGGACTACAGGAGGTGGAAAATAAAACAGCAAAAGAGAAAGAATGTCAATATGAAGCAGAAGAAGTAGCAGAGTGGTCCATAGAAAACCCGTAGAAAACTCATAGCTGTGGACATTTGGCAGATATTTTTGGTTCCTTCATACCTGTAATATGTCCTGTTCTGTGAGGTCTATCAGTAGCTGCAGGTTATGCTCGAGTTCAGGGAGAGCAAAGCCAGATACCTTCTGATCCTGAGTGGACAGGCTTGGTGGACCTTCATCTGGAACACTGTGCTTGTTGGACATCTGGCTGTAACTGTAATATACCTTTTTTTCTCTTCCAGTCATATCTATTACCTAGAGATGGGAACAGATATGGGGTAAATGAAATTCAGAGACAAAAATGGCAGCCGACAATTTGCTTTGCATTCATATTATAATGTCATCCATAGGGGTTTGTGCTGAGTGTAAATGTACAATTAACTTAAGTTTTGCTGCTTATTATAACATTACATGCCAATTCAATAGTGCCCTGATAACATTCCTGTGAGACCGACACAAAGGAGTGTTAATGCTAGTCTTTTCAAACATACCTTGACCTGTGCCAACTCTCCAGCGGATGCCACCGTACTGCGCCCTACCAGCTTGCCTTTAGCCTTCAGCTCGTCCACAGTTTTGAAGGAATATTTGGGTTTTTTCTTTCCTACAGAGCCTGCAGGATCCTTACGCCACTGGCCTAGCTCCTTCTGAAACTCCTACACGGACAGACATTGAGAATAATGTAAAAATAATGTTGACTGACTCAACAGCATCACTTCTGCTATATAATCAAACAGCGGTTTTTTTTTTTTTGCAACCCTCTACCTTTTCCTCCTCCTCCTCTGAGTCGACCACAGGAAAATCCTGAAGACTCTGTGTGGTTCGCTCATTGCCATAAGCACCCACTGCTCCCTTGCCTTTACGAACCTTTGCCTCAATGGGGTTTATAATACCTGCAGCAATGAGAGGGTGCAAAGTCAGGGTATATCAACTCCACTATTGATCCTTTAAAACACACACTATTACTAAATATCTAAATCACATTGCCTCCTCAGGCCTACCCACCTTGAGCGTTCTTGCCCAGGCCTTTTCCTGGTTGGTAGCCCATTTTCTGCAGAAGTTTCTGTCCAATTCCCCTTGTATGCTTTTCCCAGTTACCAATGCCTTTACCAGACTGTATGCCACCTGCAAACCTCTGGGACTGGTGCCCCCGGAAATTACCCTAGCAAAAAAGAAAAAAATCGGTTTTGACAAAACAATATTACAGAATACACTGCAATGTGTAAATCCCATACACATAACAAAAGTTACCATCTGGAGTTTTTTGGGTGCAGTGCTGCGAGGAGGGGGAGGTGCTGAAGGACCCTCATCTTCAGAGTCATCAGAGCCTTCTTCTTTTTGTTGGTTCTGTTTCTCCTCAGCTGCACTCTTACGCAGACCACCACTCACAAAGTTCACTGGAACACTGTAGTCTTTAGATCTAGAAAAAACACAAACAATCGACTCATTTTGTTAACAACTGTTTTTTAAAAAAAAGCGGCAGTTGGTGTTTATGTGGACTATTTCTGTTGGGATGACTACGATATTCTTGTATTTAAGTATGTTCCCCTTTAAAAAGTGTTTTCCTCCTGTTAGATTTATATTTCCCCTATTGGGGTTAGGGCTCAGGTTAGGCTATGGTTAGGTTTAGCAGAGGTAATTGGTTAGGATTAGGGATATGGTTGCGTTAAGGCTAAGGTAACACAACAGGAGCATTGGGGCAGCAACAAAAATAAACCCATGCCTTACTTCTTGCCTCCAAAGCTAGGCCTCTCATCCTCGTCTGAGTCCCTGTCCGCCCAGATCCCATAGGTGGCCTGGTCCTTGGTCTGCCTGTGTCTGCGGCGTTCTGGGTTGAACTCATTGGCCAGGTCCCAGTCTGTTATCTCAAAGCTCTCGATCTCCACACCTTCCTCCTCCTCCTCTCTCTTCCCATACAGATGGGACATGGACATCTCTGGATATAAGATAAGATAAGATAAGATGAACCTTTATTAATCCCTGGACGGAAATTCAGGTGTCAAAGCAGCGGTAAAGGTATACAAAAATTATAAAAACAATAATAGAGATATAAAAGATACAGAGTGAATGGGTGAACATAGTGTGTACAGTCCATCAATAAATAAATGTAGTATGTACAATAAATACATGTAATATGATCACAGGGGGGAAACCAAAGTA